>NC_134827.1:114149813-114257652 GCF_004210375.1 Tachypleus tridentatus
ACCTGTATGTACATCCTTCTTATCAACTCCATCCTACACCACTGGTTCTAACTCCTCTTACAGTGTAAAACCTGTATGTACATCCTTCTTATCAACTCCATCCTACACCACTGGTTCTAACTTTACAGTGTAAAACCTGTATGTACATCCTTCTTATCAACTCCATCCTACACCTTTAACTGGTCTCTCTTACTTGTAAAACCTGTATGTACATCCTTCTTATCAACTCCATCATCCTTCTACACCACTGGTTCTTCTAACTCTACAGTGTAAAACCTGTATGTACATCCTTCTTATCAACTCCATCCTACACCACTGGTTCTAACTTTACAGTGTAAAACCTGTATGTTCATCCTTCTTATCAACTCCATCCTACACCACTGGTTCTAGTCTCTTACAGTGTAAAACCTGTATGTACATCCTTTCTTATCAACTCCATCCTACACCACTGGTTCTAACTCTTACAGTGTAAAACCTGTATGTACATCCTTCTTATCAACTCCATCCTACACCACTGGTTCTAACTTTACAGTGTAAAACCTGTATGTACATCCTTCTTATCAACTACATCCTACACCACTGGTTCTCTAACTTACAGTGTAAAACCTGTATGTACATCCTTCTTATCAACTCCATCCTACACCACTGGTCTCTAACTCTTACAGTGTAAAACCTGTATGTACATCCTTCTTATCAACTCCATCCTACACCACTGGTCTCTAATCTTACAGTGTAAAACCTGTATGTACATCCTTCTTATCAACTCCATCCTACACCACTGGTCTTCTAACTTACAGTGTAAAACCTGTATGTACATCCTTCTTATCAACTCCATCCTACACCACTGGTCTCTAACTTACAGTGTAAAACCTGTATGTACATCCTTCTTATCAACTCCATCCTACACCACTGGTCTCTAACTCTTACAGTGTAAAACCTGTATGTACATCCTTCTTATCAACTCCATCCTACACCACTGGTCTCTAACTTTACAGTGTAAAACCTGTATGTACATCCTTCTTATCAACTCCATCCTACACCACTCCATTCTACACCACTTGATTCTTTAATCTCTTACAGTGTAAAACCTGTATGTACATCCTTCTTATCAACTCCATCCTACACCACTGGTCTCTAACTTACAGTGTAAAACCTGTATGTACATCCTTCTTATCAACTCCATCCTACACCACTGGTCTCTAACTTTACAGTGTAAAACCTGTATGTACATCCTTCTTATCAACTCCATCCTACACCACTGGTCTCTAACTTACAGTGTAAAACCTGTATGTACATCCTTCTTATCAACTCCATCCTACACCACTGGTCTCTAACTTACAGTGTAAAACCTGTATGTACATCCTTCTTATCAACTCCATCCTACACCACTGGTCTCTAACTTTACAGTGTAAAACCTGTATGTACATCCTTCTTATCAACTCCATCCTACACCACTGGTCTCTAACTTACAGTGTAAAACCTGTATGTACATCCTTCTTATCAACTCCATCCTACACCACTGGTCTCTAACTTTACAGTGTAAAACCTGTATGTACATCCTTCTTATCAACTCCATCCTACACCACTGGTCTCTAACTTACAGTGTAAAACCTGTATGTACATCCTTCTTATCAACTCCATCCTACACCACTGGTCTCTAACTTACAGTGTAAAACCTGTATGTACATCCTTCTTATCAACTCCATCCTACACCACTGGTCTCTAACTTTACAGTGTAAAACCTGTATGTACATCCTTCTTATCAACTCCATCCTACACCACTGGTCTCTAACTTTACAGTGTAAAACCTGTATGTACATCCTTCTTATCAACTCCATCCTACACCACTGGTCTCTAACTTTACAGTGTAAAACCTGTATGTACATCCTTCTTATCAACTCCATCCTACACCACTGGTCTTCTAACTTACAGTGTAAAACCTGTATGTACATCCTTCTTATCAACTCCATCCTACACCACTGGTTCTAACTTACAGTGTAAAACCTGTATGTACATCCTTCTTATCAACTCCATCCTACACCACTGGTCTCTAACTTACAGTGTAAAACCTGTATGTACATCCTTCTTATCAACTCCATCCTACACCACTGGTCTCTAACTTTACAGTGTAAAACCTGTATGTACATCCTTCTTATCAACTCCATCCTACACCACTGGTCTCTAACTTACAGTGTAAAACCTGTATGTACATCCTTCTTATCAACTCCATCCTACACCACTGGTTCTAATCTTTACAGTGTAAAACCTGTATGTACATCCTTCTTATCAACTCCATCCTACACCACTGGTTCTAACTTACAGTGTAAAACCTGTATGTACATCCTTCTTATCAACTCCATCCTACACCACTGGTTCTAACTTTACAGTGTAAAACCTGTATGTACATCCTTCTTATCAACTCCATCCTACACCACTGGTTCTAACTTTACAGTGTAAAACCTGTATGTACATCCTTCTTATCAACTCCATCCTACACCACTGGTCTCTAACTTACAGTGTAAAACCTGTATGTACATCCTTCTTATCAACTCCATCCTACACCACTGGTTCTAACTTACAGTGTAAAACCTGTATGTACATCCTTCTTATCAACTCCATCCTACACCACTGGTTCTTCTAACTTACAGTGTAAAACCTGTATGTACATCCTTCTTATCAACTCCATCCTACACCACTGGTCTCTAACTTACAGTGTAAAACCTGTATGTACATCCTTCTTATCAACTCCATCCTACACCACTGGTTCTAACTTACAGTGTAAAACCTGTATGTACATCCTTCTTATCAACTCCATCCTACACCACTGGTCTCTAACTTTACAGTGTAAAACCTGTATGTACATCCTTCTTATCAACTCCATCCTACACCACTGGTTCTAACTTTACAGTGTAAAACCTGTATGTACATCCTTCTTATCAACTCCATCCTACACCACTGGTCTCTAACTTTACAGTGTAAAACCTGTATGTACATCCTTCTTATCAACTCCATCCTACACCACTGGTTCTAACTTACAGTGTAAAACCTGTATGTACATCCTTCTTATCAACTCCATCCTACACCACTGGTCTCTAACTTTACAGTGTAAAACCTGTATGTACATCCTTCTTATCAACTCCATCCTACACCACTGGTTCTAATCTTACAGTGTAAAACCTGTATGTACATCCTTCTTATCAACTCCATCCTACACCACTGGTCTCTAACTTACAGTGTAAAACCTGTATGTACATCCTTCTTATCAACTCCATCCTACACCACTGGTTCTAACTTACAGTGTAAAACCTGTATGTACATCCTTCTTATCAACTCCATCCTACACCACTGGTCTTCTAACTTACAGTGTAAAACCTGTATGTACATCCTTCTTATCAACTCCATCCTACACCACTGGTCTCTAACTTACAGTGTAAAACCTGTATGTACATCCTTCTTATCAACTCCATCCTACACCACTGGTTCTAACTTACAGTGTAAAACCTGTATGTACATCCTTCTTATCAACTCCATCCTACACCACTGGTTCTAACTAACTTACAGTGTAAAACCTGTATGTACATCCTTCTTATCAACTCCATCCTACACCACTGGTCTCTAACTTTACAGTGTAAAACCTGTATGTACATCCTTCTTATCAACTCCATCCTACACCACTGGTTCTAATCTCTTACAGTGTAAAACCTGTATGTACATCCTTCTTATCAACTCCATCCTACACCACTGGTCTCTAACTCTTACAGTGTAAAACCTGTATGTACATCCTTCTTATCAACTCCATCCTACACCACTGGTTCTAACTTTACAGTGTAAAACCTGTATGTACATCCTTCTTATCAACTCCATCCTACACCACTGGTCTCTAACTTACAGTGTAAAACCTGTATGTACATCCTTCTTATCAACTCCATCCTACACCACTGGTCTCTAACTTTACAGTGTAAAACCTGTATGTACATCCTTCTTATCAACTCCATCCTACACCACTGGTCTCTAACTTACAGTGTAAAACCTGTATGTACATCCTTCTTATCAACTCCATCCTACACCACTGGTTCTAACTTACAGTGTAAAACCTGTATGTACATCCTTCTTATCAACTCCATCCTACACCACTGGTGTTCTAACTCTTACAGTGTAAAACCTGTATGTACATCCTTCTTATCAACTCCATCCTACACCACTGGTCTTCTAACTTACAGTGTAAAACCTGTATGTACATCCTTCTTATCAACTCCATCCTACACCACTGGTTCTAACTTACAGTGTAAAACCTGTATGTACATCCTTCTTATCAACTCCATCCTACACCACTGGTCTCTAACTTACAGTGTAAAACCTGTATGTACATCCTTCTTATCAACTCCATCCTACACCACTGGTTCTAACTTACAGTGTAAAACCTGTATGTACATCCTTCTTATCAACTCCATCCTACACCACTGGTCTCTAACTTACAGTGTAAAACCTGTATGTACATCCTTCTTATCAACTCCATCCTACACCACTGGTCTCTAACTCTTACAGTGTAAAACCTGTATGTACATCCTTCTTATCAACTCCATCCTACACCACTGGTCTCTAACTTACAGTGTAAAACCTGTATGTACATCCTTCTTATCAACTCCATCCTACACCACTGGTCTCTAACTTTACAGTGTAAAACCTGTATGTACATCCTTCTTATCAACTCCATCCTACACCACTGGTCTCTAACTTTACAGTGTAAAACCTGTATGTACATCCTTCTTATCAACTCCATCCTACACCACTGGTCTCTAACTTACAGTGTAAAACCTGTATGTACATCCTTCTTATCAACTCCATCCTACACCACTGGTCTCTAACTTACAGTGTAAAACCTGTATGTACATCCTTCTTATCAACTCCATCCTACACCACTGGTCTCTAACTTACAGTGTAAAACCTGTATGTACATCCTTCTTATCAACTCCATCCTACACCACTGGTCTCTAACTCTTACAGTGTAAAACCTGTATGTACATCCTTCTTATCAACTCCATCCTACACCACTGGTCTCTAACTTACAGTGTAAAACCTGTATGTACATCCTTCTTATCAACTCCATCCTACACCACTGGTCTCTAACTTACAGTGTAAAACCTGTATGTACATCCTTCTTATCAACTCCATCCTACACCACTGGTTCTAACTTTACAGTGTAAAACCTGTATGTACATCCTTCTTATCAACTCCATCCTACACCACTGGTCTCTAACTCTTACAGTGTAAAACCTGTATGTACATCCTTCTTATCAACTCCATCCTACACCACTGGTCTCTAACTTACAGTGTAAAACCTGTATGTACATCCTTCTTATCAACTCCATCCTACACCACTGGTCTCTAACTTTACAGTGTAAAACCTGTATGTACATCCTTCTTATCAACTCCATCCTACACCACTGGTCTCTAACTTACAGTGTAAAACCTGTATGTACATCCTTCTTATCAACTCCATCCTACACCACTGGTCTCTAACTTTACAGTGTAAAACCTGTATGTACATCCTTCTTATCAACTCCATCCTACACCACTGGTCTCTAACTTTACAGTGTAAAACCTGTATGTACATCCTTCTTATCAACTCCATCCTACACCACTGGTCTCTAACTTACAGTGTAAAACCTGTATGTACATCCTTCTTATCAACTCCATCCTACACCACTGGTTCTAACTTTACAGTGTAAAACCTGTATGTACATCCTTCTTATCAACTCCATACACCACTGGTCTCTAACACCACTGGTCCTTCTAACATCCTACAGTGTAAAACCTGTATGTACATCCTTCTTATCAACTCCATCCTACACCACTGGTCTCTAACTTACAGTGTAAAACCTGTATGTACATCCTTCTTATCAACTCCATCCTACACCACTGGTCTCTAACTTTACAGTGTAAAACCTGTATGTACATCCTTCTTATCAACTCCATCCTACACCACTGGTTCTAACTTACAGTGTAAAACCTGTATGTACATCCTTCTTATCAACTCCATCCTACACCACTGGTCTCTAACTTTACAGTGTAAAACCTGTATGTACATCCTTCTTATCAACTCCATCCTACACCACTGGTCTTCTAACTTACAGTGTAAAACCTGTATGTACATCCTTCTTATCAACTCCATCCTACACCACTGGTCTCTAACTTACAGTGTAAAACCTGTATGTACATCCTTCTTATCAACTCCATCCTACACCACTGGTCTCTAACTTTACAGTGTAAAACCTGTATGTACATCCTTCTTATCAACTCCATCCTACACCACTGGTCTCTAACTTACAGTGTAAAACCTGTATGTACATCCTTCTTATCAACTCCATCCTACACCACTGGTCTCTAACTTTACAGTGTAAAACCTGTATGTACATCCTTCTTATCAACTCCATCCTACACCACTGGTTCTAACTTACAGTGTAAAACCTGTATGTACATCCTTCTTATCAACTCCATCCTACACCACTGGTTCTAAACTTACAGTGTAAAACCTGTATGTACATCCTTCTTATCAACTCCATCCTACACCACTGGTTCTAACTTTACAGTGTAAAACCTGTATGTACATCCTTCTTATCAACTCCATCCTACACCACTGGTTCTAACTCTTACAGTGTAAAACCTGTATGTACATCCTTCTTATCAACTCCATTACACCACTGGTCTCTAACTCTTACAGTGTAAAACCTGTATGTACATCCTTCTTATCAACTCCATCCTACACCACTGGTTCTAACTTTACAGTGTAAAACCTGTATGTACATCCTTCTTATCAACTCCATCCTACACCACTTAACTTACAGTGTAAAACCTGTATGTACATCCTTCTTATCAACTCCATCTACACCACTGGTCTCTAACTTTACAGTGTAAAACCTGTATGTACATCCTTCTTATCAACTCCATCCTACACCACTGGTCTCTAACTTACAGTGTAAAACCTGTATGTACATCCTTCTTATCAACTCCATCCTACACCACTGGTTCTAACTTTACAGTGTAAAACCTGTATGTACATCCTTCTTATCAACTCCATCCTACACCACTGGTCTCTAACTTACAGTGTAAAACCTGTATGTACATCCTTCTTATCAACTCCATCCTACACCACTGGTTCTAACTCTTACAGTGTAAAACCTGTATGTACATCCTGTATGTACATCTCTTATCAACTCCATCCTACACCACTGGTCTCTAACTTACAGTGTAAAACCTGTATGTACATCCTTCTTATCAACTCCATCCTACACCACTGGTTCTAACTTTACAGTGTAAAACCTGTATGTACATCCTTCTTATCAACTCCATCCTACACCACTGGTCTCTAACTTACAGTGTAAAACCTGTATGTACATCCTTCTTATCAACTCCATCCTACACCACTGGTCTCTAACTTACAGTGTAAAACCTGTATGTACATCCTTCTTATCAACTCCATCCTACACCACTGGTTCTAACTTACAGTGTAAAACCTGTATGTACATCCTTCTTATCAACTCCATCCTACACCACTGGTCTAACTTTACAGTGTAAAACCTGTATGTACATCCTTCTTATCAACTCCATCCTACACCACTGGTCTCTAACTTACAGTGTAAAACCTGTATGTACATCCTTCTTATCAACTCCATCCTACACCACTGGTCTCTAACTCTTACAGTGTAAAACCTGTATGTACATCCTTCTTATCAACTCCATCCTACACCACTGGTCTCTAACTTACAGTGTAAAACCTGTATGTACATCCTTCTTATCAACTCCATCCTACACCACTGGTTCTAACTTACAGTGTAAAACCTGTATGTACATCCTTCTTATCAACTCCATCCTACACCACTGGTTCTAACTTACAGTGTAAAACCTGTATGTACATCCTTCTTATCAACTCCATCCTACACCACTGGTTCTAACTTACAGTGTAAAACCTGTATGTACATCCTTCTTATCAACTCCATCCTACACCACTGGTCTCTAACTTACAGTGTAAAACCTGTATGTTCTCTAACTTACATCCTTCTTATCAACTCCATCCTACACCACTGTATGTCTTCTAACTCCTTACACTGGTGTAAAACCTGTATGTACATCCTTCTTATCAACTCCATCCTACACCACTGGTCTCTAACTTACAGTGTAAAACCTGTATGTACATCCTTCTTATCAACTCCATCCTACACCACTGGTCTCTAACTCTTACAGTGTAAAACCTGTATGTACATCCTTCTTATCAACTCCATCCTACACCACTGGTCTCTAACTTACAGTGTAAAACCTGTATGTACATCCTTCTTATCAACTCCATCCTACACCACTGGTCTCTAACTTACAGTGTAAAACCTGTATGTACATCCTTCTTATCAACTCCATCCTACACCACTGGTTCTAACTTACAGTGTAAAACCTGTATGTACATCCTTCTTATCAACTCCATCCTACACCACTGGTCTCTAACTTACAGTGTAAAACCTGTATGTACATCCTTCTTATCAACTCCATCCTACACCACTGGTCTCTAACTTACAGTGTAAAACCTGTATGTACATCCTTCTTATCAACTCCATCCTACACCACTGGTCTCTAACTTACAGTGTAAAACCTGTATGTACATCCTTCTTATCAACTCCATCCTACACCACTGGTCTCTTACAGTGTAAAACCTGTATGTACATCCTTCTTATCAACTCCATCCTACACCACTGGTCTCTAACTTACAGTGTAAAACCTGTATGTACATCCTTCTTATCAACTCCATCCTACACCACTGGTCTCTAATCTTACAGTGTAAAACCTGTATGTACATCCTTCTTATCAACTCCATCCTACACCACTGGTCTCTAACTTACAGTGTAAAACCTGTATGTACATCCTTCTTATCAACTCCATCCTACACCACTGGTTCTAACTTACAGTGTAAAACCTGTATGTACATCCTTCTTATCAACTCCATCCTACACCACTGGTCTCTAACTTTACAGTGTAAAACCTGTATGTACATCCTTCTTATCAACTCCATCCTACACCACTGGTCTCTAACTTACAGTGTAAAACCTGTATGTACATCCTTCTTATCAACTCCATCCTACACCACTGGTCTCTAACTTACAGTGTAAAACCTGTATGTACATCCTTCTTATCAACTCCATCCTACACCACTGGTCTCTAACTTACAGTGTAAAACCTGTATGTACATCCTTCTTATCAACTCCATCCTACACCACTGGTCTCTAACTTACAGTGTAAAACCTGTATGTACATCCTTCTTATCAACTCCATCCTACACCACTGGTCTCTAACTTACAGTGTAAAACCTGTATGTACATCCTTCTTATCAACTCCATCCTACACCACTGGTTCTAACTTTACAGTGTAAAACCTGTATGTACATCCTTCTTATCAACTCCATCCTACACCACTGGTCTCTAATCTCTTACAGTGTAAAACCTGTATGTACATCCTTCTTATCAACTCCATCCTACACCACTGGTTCTAATCTTACAGTGTAAAACCTGTATGTACATCCTTCTTATCAACTCCATCCTACACCACTGGTCTCTAACTTACAGTGTAAAACCTGTATGTACATCCTTCTTATCAACTCCATCCTACACCACTGGTCTCTAACTTACAGTGTAAAACCTGTATGTACATCCTTCTTATCAACTCCATCCTACACCACTGGTCTTCTAACTCTTACAGTGTAAAACCTGTATGTACATCCTTCTTATCAACTCCATCCTACACCACTGGTTCTAACTTACAGTGTAAAACCTGTATGTACATCCTTCTTATCAACTCCATCCTACACCACTGGTTCTAACTTTACAGTGTAAAACCTGTATGTACATCCTTCTTATCAACTCCATCCTACACCACTGGTTCTAACTCTTACAGTGTAAAACCTGTATGTACATCCTTCTTATCAACTCCATCCTACACCACTGGTTCTAACTTACAGTGTAAAACCTGTATGTACATCCTTCTTATCAACTCCATCCTACACCACTGGTTCTAACTTACAGTGTAAAACCTGTATGTACATCCTTCTTATCAACTCCATCCTACACCACTGGTTCTAACTCTTACAGTGTAAAACCTGTATGTACATCCTTCTTATCAACTCCATCCTACACCACTGGTCTCTAACTTACAGTGTAAAACCTGTATGTACATCCTTCTTATCAACTCCATCCTACACCACTAACCACTGGTTCTAATCTTACAGTGTAAAACCTGTATGTACATCCTTCTTATCAACTCCATCCTACACCACTGGTCTCTAACTTACAGTGTAAAACCTGTATGTACATCCTTCTTATCAACTCCATCCTACACCACTGGTCTCTAACTTACAGTGTAAAACCTGTATGTACATCCTTCTTATCAACTCCATCCTACACCACTGGTTCTAACTTACAGTGTAAAACCTGTATGTACATCCTTCTTATCAACTCCATCCTACACCACTGGTTCTAACTTACAGTGTAAAACCTGTATGTACATCCTTCTTATCAACTCCATCCTACACCACTGGTTCTAACTTACAGTGTAAAACCTGTATGTACATCCTTCTTATCAACTCCATCCTACACCACTGGTTCTAACTTACAGTGTAAAACCTGTATGTACATCCTTCTTATCAACTCCATCCTACACCACACCACTGGTACATCCTTCTTATCAACTCCATCCTACCACTGGTTCTAACTTACAGTGTAAAACCTGTATGTACATCCTTCTTATCAACTCCATCCTACACCACTGGTTCTAACTTACAGTGTAAAACCTGTATGTACATCCTTCTTATCAACTCCATCCTACACCACTGGTCTCTAACTTACAGTGTAAAACCTGTATGTACATCCTTCTTATCAACTCCATCCTACACCACTGGTTCTAACTTACAGTGTAAAACCTGTATGTACATCCTTCTTATCAACTCCATCCTACACCACTGGTTCTAACTTACAGTGTAAAACCTGTATGTACATCCTTCTTATCAACTCCATCCTACACCACTGGTTCTAACTTACAGTGTAAAACCTGTATGTACATCCTTCTTATCAACTCCATCCTACACCACTGGTTCTAACTTACAGTGTAAAACCTGTATGTACATCCTTCTTATCAACTCCATCCTACACCACTGGTTCTAACTTACAGTGTAAAACCTGTATGTACATCCTTCTTATCAACTCCATCCTACACCACTGGTCTCTAACTTACAGTGTAAAACCTGTATGTACATCCTTCTTATCAACTCCATCCTACACCACTGGTCTCTAACTCTTACAGTGTAAAACCTGTATGTACATCCTTCTTATCAACTCCATCCTACACCACTGGTTCTAACTTACAGTGTAAAACCTGTATGTACATCCTTCTTATCAACTCCATCCTACACCACTGGTCTCTAACTTACAGTGTAAAACCTGTATGTACATCCTTCTTATCAACTCCATCCTACACCACTGGTTCTAACTCTTACAGTGTAAAACCTGTATGTACATCCTTCTTATCAACTCCATCCTACACCACTGGTTCTAACTTTACAGTGTAAAACCTGTATGTACATCCTTCTTATCAACTCCATCCTACACCACTGGTTCTAACTTACAGTGTAAAACCTGTATGTACATCCTTCTTATCAACTCCATCCTACACCACTGGTTCTAACTTACAGTGTAAAACCTGTATGTACATCCTTCTTATCAACTCCATCCTACACCACTGGTTCTAACTTACAGTGTAAAACCTGTATGTACATCCTTCTTATCAACTCCATCCTACACCACTGGTCTCTAACTCTTACAGTGTAAAACCTGTATGTACATCCTTCTTATCAACTCCATCCTACACCACTGGTTCTAACTTACAGTGTAAAACCTGTATGTACATCCTTCTTATCAACTCCATCCTACACCACTGGTCTCTAACTTACAGTGTAAAACCTGTATGTACATCCTTCTTATCAACTCCATCCTACACCACTGGTTCTAACTTACAGTGTAAAACCTGTATGTACATCCTTCTTATCAACTCCATCCTACACCACTGGTTCTAACTTACAGTGTAAAACCTGTATGTACATCCTTCTTATCAACTCCATCCTACACCACTAACCACTGGTCCATCTAACCTTACAGTGTAAAACCTGTATGTACATCCTTCTTATCAACTCCATCCTACACCACTGGTTCTAACTTACAGTGTAAAACCTGTATGTACATCCTTCTTATCAACTCCATCCTACACCACTGGTTCTAACTTACAGTGTAAAACCTGTATGTACATCCTTCTTATCAACTCCATCCTACACCACTGGTCTCTAACTTTACAGTGTAAAACCTGTATGTACATCCTTCTTATCAACTCCATCCTACACCACTGGTTCTAACTTTACAGTGTAAAACCTGTATGTACATCCTTCTTATCAACTCCATCCTACACCACTGGTTCTAACTTACAGTGTAAAACCTGTATGTACATCCTTCTTATCAACTCCATCCTACACCACTGGTTCTAACTTACAGTGTAAAACCTGTATGTACATCCTTCTTATCAACTCCATCCTACACCACTGGTTCTAACTTACAGTGTAAAACCTGTATGTACATCCTTCTTATCAACTCCATACACTACACCACTGGTCTCTAACTTACAGTGTAAAACCTGTATGTACATCCTTCTTATCAACTCCATCCTACACCACTGGTTCTAACTTACAGTGTAAAACCTGTATGTACATCCTTCTTATCAACTCCATCCTACACCACTGGTCTCTAACTTACAGTGTAAAACCTGTATGTACATCCTTCTTATCAACTCCATCCTACACCACTGGTCTCTAACTTACAGTGTAAAACCTGTATGTACATCCTTCTTATCAACTCCATCCTACACACCACTGGTCTCCATCTAACTGGTCTCTAACTTACAGTGTAAAACCTGTATGTACATCCTTCTTATCAACTCCATCCTACACCACTGGTCTCTAACTTACAGTGTAAAACCTGTATGTACATCCTTCTTATCAACTCCATCCTACACCACTGGTTCTAACTTTACAGTGTAAAACCTGTATGTACATCCTTCTTATCAACTCCATCCTACACCACTGGTTCTAACTTACAGTGTAAAACCTGTATGTACATCCTTCTTATCAACTCCATCCTACACCACTGGTCTCTAACTTACAGTGTAAAACCTGTATGTACATCCTTCTTATCAACTCCATCCTACACCACTGGTCTCTAACTCTTACAGTGTAAAACCTGTATGTACATCCTTCTTATCAACTCCATCCTACACCACTGGTCTCTAACTTACAGTGTAAAACCTGTATGTACATCCTTCTTATCAACTCCATCCTACACCACTGGTTCTAATCAACTCCTTACAGTGTAAAACCTGTATGTACATCCTTCTTATCAACTCCATCCTACACCACTGGTCTCTAACTTACAGTGTAAAACCTGTATGTACATCCTTCTTATCAACTCCATCCTACACCACTGGTCTCTAACTTACAGTGTAAAACCTGTATGTACATCCTTCTTATCAACTCCATCCTACACCACTGGTCTCTAACTTACAGTGTAAAACCTGTATGTACATCCTTCTTATCAACTCCATCCTACACCACTGGTTCTAACTTACAGTGTAAAACCTGTATGTACATCCTTCTTATCAACTCCATCCTACACCACTGGTCTCTAACTTACAGTGTAAAACCTGTATGTACATCCTTCTTATCAACTCCATCCTACACCACTGGTTCTAACTTACAGTGTAAAACCTGTATGTACATCCTTCTTATCAACTCCATCCTACACCACTGGTTCTAACTTACAGTGTAAAACCTGTATGTACATCCTTCTTATCAACTCCATCCTACACCACTGGTTCTAACTTACAGTGTAAAACCTGTATGTACATCCTTCTTATCAACTCCATCCTACACCACTGGTCTCTAACTTACAGTGTAAAACCTGTATGTACATCCTTCTTATCAACTCCATCCTACACCACTGGTCTCTAACTTACAGTGTAAAACCTGTATGTACATCCTTCTTATCAACTCCATCCTACACCACTGGTCTCTAACTTACAGTGTAAAACCTGTATGTACATCCTTCTTATCAACTCCAAACCTGTATGTAAAACCTGTATGTACATCCTTCTTATCAACTCCATCCTACACCACTGGTCTCTAACTCTTACAGTGTAAAACCTGTATGTACATCCTTCTTATCAACTCCATCCTACACCACTGGTCTCTAACTTACAGTGTAAAACCTGTATGTACATCCTTCTTATCAACTCCATCCTACACCACTGGTCTCTAACTTACAGTGTAAAACCTGTATGTACATCCTTCTTATCAACTCCATCCTACACCACTGGTCTCTAACTTTACAGTGTAAAACCTGTATGTACATCCTTCTTATCAACTCCATCCTACACCACTGGTTCTAACTTACAGTGTAAAACCTGTATGTACATCCTTCTTATCAACTCCATCCTACACCACTGGTCTCTAACTTTACAGTGTAAAACCTGTATGTACATCCTTCTTATCAACTCCATCCTACACCACTGGTCTCTAACTTTACAGTGTAAAACCTGTATGTACATCCTTCTTATCAACTCCATCCTACACCACTGGTCTCTAACTTACAGTGTAAAACCTGTATGTACATCCTTCTTATCAACTCCATCCTACACCACTGGTTCTAACTTACAGTGTAAAACCTGTATGTACATCCTTCTTATCAACTCCATCCTACACCACTGGTCTCTAACTTACAGTGTAAAACCTGTATGTACATCCTTCTTATCAACTCCATCCTACACCACTGGTTCTAACTTTACAGTGTAAAACCTGTATGTACATCCTTCTTATCAACTCCATCCTACACCACTGGTTCTAACTTACAGTGTAAAACCTGTATGTACATCCTTCTTATCAACTCCATCCTACACCACTGGTCTCTAACTTACAGTGTAAAACCTGTATGTACATCCTTCTTATCAACTCCATCCTACACCACTGGTCTCTAACTTTACAGTGTAAAACCTGTATGTACATCCTACACCACTGGTCTTCTTATCAACTCCATCATCCTACACCACTGGTTCTAACTTACAGTTACAGTGTAAAACCTGTATGTACATCCTTCTTATCAACTCCATCCTACACCACTGGTCTCTAACTTACAGTGTAAAACCTGTATGTACATCCTTCTTATCAACTCCATCCTACACCACTGGTCTCTAACTTACAGTGTAAAACCTGTATGTACATCCTTCTTATCAACTCCATCCTACACCACTGGTCTCTAACTTTACAGTGTAAAACCTGTATGTACATCCTTCTTATCAACTCCATCCTACACCACTGGTTCTAACTCTTACAGTGTAAAACCTGTATGTACATCCTTCTTATCAACTCCATCCTACACCACTGGTCTCTAACTTTACAGTGTAAAACCTGTATGTACATCCTTCTTATCAACTCCATCCTACACCACTGGTACATCTAACTCCATTACAGTGTAAAACCTGTATGTACATCCTTCTTATCAACTCCATCCTACACCACTGGTCTCTAACTTTACAGTGTAAAACCTGTATGTACATCCTTCTTATCAACTCCATCCTACACCACTGGTCTCTAACTCTTACAGTGTAAAACCTGTATGTACATCCTTCTTATCAACTCCATCCTACACCACTGGTCTCTAACTTTACAGTGTAAAACCTGTATGTACATCCTTCTTATCAACTCCATCCCACACCACAGGTCTCTAACTTTACAGTGTAAAACCTGTATGTACATCCTTCTTATCAACTCCATCCTACACCACTGGTCTCTAACTTACAGTGTAAAACCTGTATGTACATCCTTCTTATCAACTCCATCCTACACCACTGGTCTCTAACTTACAGTGTAAAACCTGTATGTACATCCTTCTTATCAACTCCATCCTACACCACTGGTTCTAACTTACAGTGTAAAACCTGTATGTACATCCTTCTTATCAACTCCATCCTACACCACTGGTTCTAACAACTTTACAGTGTAAAACCTGTATGTACATCCTTCTTATCAACTCCATCCTACACCACTGGTTCTAACTTACAGTGTAAAACCTGTATGTACATCCTTCTTATCAACTCCATCCTACACCACTGGTCTCTAATCTTACAGTGTAAAACCTGTATGTACATCCTTCTTATCAACTCCATCCTACACCACTGGTCTCTAACTTACAGTGTAAAACCTGTATGTACATCCTTCTTATCAACTCCATCCTACACCACTGGTCTCTAACTTTACAGTGTAAAACCTGTATGTACATCCTTCTTATCAACTCCATCCTACACCACTGGTCTCTAACTTACAGTGTAAAACCTGTATGTACATCCTTCTTATCAACTCCATCCTACACCACTGGTCTCTAACTTACAGTGTAAAACCTGTATGTACATCCTTCTTATCAACTCCATCCTACACCACTGGTTCTAACTTACAGTGTAAAACCTGTATGTACATCCTTCTTATCAACTCCATCCTACACCACTGGTCTCTAACTTACAGTGTAAAACCTGTATGTACATCCTTCTCCATATCACCACTCCATCAGTACACCACTGGTCTTCTTATCAACTCCATTGGTTCAGTGTAAAACCTGTATGTACATCCTTCTTATCAACTCCATCCTACACCACTGGTTCTAACTTTACAGTGTAAAACCTGTATGTACATCCTTCTTATCAACTCCATCCTACACCACTGGTTCTAACTTACAGTGTAAAACCTGTATGTACATCCTTCTTATCAACTCCATCCTACACCACTGGTTCTAACTTTACAGTGTAAAACCTGTATGTACATCCTTCTTATCAACTCCATCCTACACCACTGGTCTCTAACTTTACAGTGTAAAACCTGTATGTACATCCTTCTTATCAACTCCATCCTACACCACTGGTCTCTAACTTACAGTGTAAAACCTGTATGTACATCCTTCTTATCAACTCCATCCTACACCACTGGTCTCTAACTTACAGTGTAAAACCTGTATGTACATCCTTCTTATCAACTCCATCCTACACCACTGGTTCTAACTTACAGTGTAAAACCTGTATGTACATCCTTCTTATCAACTCCATCCTACACCACTGGTCTCTAACTTTACAGTGTAAAACCTGTATGTACATCCTTCTTATCAACTCCATCCTACACCACTGGTCTCTAACTTACAGTGTAAAACCTGTATGTACATCCTTCTTATCAACTCCATCCTACACCACTGGTCTCTAACTTTACAGTGTAAAACCTGTATGTACATCCTTCTTATCAACTCCATCCTACACCACTGGTCTCTAACTTACAGTGTAAAACCTGTATGTACATCCTTCTTATCAACTCCATCCTACACCACTGGTTCTAACTTACAGTGTAAAACCTGTATGTACATCCTTCTTATCAACTCCATCCTACACCACTGGTCTCTAACTTACAGTGTAAAACCTGTATGTACATCCTTCTTATCAACTCCATCCTACACCACTGGTTCTCTAACTTACAGTGTAAAACCTGTATGTACATCCTTCTTATCAACTCCATCCTACACCACTGGTCTCTAACTTACAGTGTAAAACCTGTATGTACATCCTTCTTATCAACTCCATCCTACACCACTGGTCTCTAACTTACAGTGTAAAACCTGTATGTACATCCTTCTTATCAACTCCATCCTACACCACTGGTCTCTAACTTTACAGTGTAAAACCTGTATGTACATCCTTCTTATCAACTCCATCCTACACCACTGGTCTCTAAACTTACAGTGTAAAACCTGTATGTACATCCTTCTTATCAACTCCATCCTACACCACTGGTCTCTAACTTACAGTGTAAAACCTGTATGTACATCCTTCTTATCAACTCCATCCTACACCACTGGTTCTAACTTTACAGTGTAAAACCTGTATGTACATCCTTCTTATCAACTCCATCCTACACCACTGGTCTCTAACTTACAGTGTAAAACCTGTATGTACATCCTTCTTATCAACTCCATCCTACACCACTGGTTCTAACTTTACAGTGTAAAACCTGTATGTACATCCTTCTTATCAACTCCATCCTACACCACTGGTCTCTAACTTACAGTGTAAAACCTGTATGTACATCCTTCTTATCAACTCCATCCTACACCACTGGTCTCTAACTTACAGTGTAAAACCTGTATGTACATCCTTCTTATCAACTCCATCCATCCTACACCACTGGTTCTAACTTACAGTGTAAAACCTGTATGTACATCCTTCTTATCAACTCCATCCTACACCACTGGTCTCTAACTTACAGTGTAAAACCTGTATGTACATCCTTCTTATCAACTCCATCCTACACCACTGGTCTCTAACTTTACAGTGTAAAACCTGTATGTACATCCTTCTTATCAACTCCATCCTACACCACTGGTCTCTAACTTTACAGTGTAAAACCTGTATGTACATCCTTCTTATCAACTCCATCCTACACCACTGGTTCTAACTTACAGTGTAAAACCTGTATGTACATCCTTCTTATCAACTCCATCCTACACCACTGGTCTCTAACTTACAGTGTAAAACCTGTATGTACATCCTTCTTATCAACTCCATCCTACACCACTGGTCTCTAACTTACAGTGTAAAACCTGTATGTACATCCTTCTTATCAACTCCATCCTACACCACTGGTCTCTAACTTACAGTGTAAAACCTGTATGTACATCCTTCTTATCAACTCCATCCTACACCACTGGTTCTAACTTACAGTGTAAAACCTGTATGTACATCCTTCTTATCAACTCCATCCTACACCACTGGTCTCTAACTTACAGTGTAAAACCTGTATGTACATCCTTCTTATCAACTCCATCCTACACCACTGGTCTCTAACTTACAGTGTAAAACCTGTATGTACATCCTTCTTATCAACTCCATCCTACACCACTGGTCTCTAACTTACAGTGTAAAACCTGTATGTACATCCTTCTTATCAACTCCATCCTACACCACTGGTCTCTAACTTACAGTGTAAAACCTGTATGTCTAACTTACATAAAACCCATCCTTCTTATCAACTCCATCCTACACCACTGGTCTCTAACTTTACAGTGTAAAACCTGTATGTACATCCTTCTTATCAACTCCATCCTACACCACTGGTCTCTAACTTACAGTGTAAAACCTGTATGTACATCCTTCTTATCAACTCCATCCTACACCACTGGTCTCTAACTTACAGTGTAAAACCTGTATGTACATCCTTCTTATCAACTCCATCCTACACCACTGGTCTCTAACTTTACAGTGTAAAACCTGTATGTACATCCTTCTTATCAACTCCATCCTACACCACTGGTCTCTAACTTTACAGTGTAAAACCTGTATGTACATCCTTCTTATCAACTCCATCCTACACCACTGGTCTCTAACTTACAGTGTAAAACCTGTATGTACATCCTTCTTATCAACTCCATCCTACACCACTGGTCTCTAACTTACAGTGTAAAACCTGTATGTACATCCTTCTTATCAACTCCATCCTACACCACTGGTCTCTAACTTACAGTGTAAAACCTGTATGTACATCCTTCTTATCAACTCCATCTACACCACTACACCACTGGTTCTAACTAACTTACAGTGTAAAACCTGTATGTACATCCTTCTTATCAACTCCATCCTACACCACTGGTCTCTAACTTTACAGTGTAAAACCTGTATGTACATCCTTCTTATCAACTCCATCCTACACCACTGGTTCTAACTTCTTACAGTGTAAAACCTGTATGTACATCCTTCTTATCAACTCCATCCTACACCACTGGTCTCTAACTTACAGTGTAAAACCTGTATGTACATCCTTCTTATCAACTCCATCCTACACCACTGGTCTCTAACTTACAGTGTAAAACCTGTATGTACATCCTTCTTATCAACTCCATCCTACACCACCAGTGTAAAACCTGTATGTACATCCTTCTTATCAACTCCATCTACACCACTGGTTCTAACTTACAGTGTAAAACCTGTATGTACATCCTTCTTATCAACTCCATCCTACACCACTGGTCTCTAACTTACAGTGTAAAACCTGTATGTACATCCTTCTTATCAACTCCATCCTACACCACTGGTCTCTAACTTACAGTGTAAAACCTGTATGTACATCCTTCTTATCAACTCCATCCTACACCACTGGTCTCTAACTTTACAGTGTAAAACCTGTATGTACATCCTTCTTATCAACTCCATCCTACACCACTGGTTCTAACTTACAGTGTAAAACCTGTATGTACATCCTTCTTATCAACTCCATCCTACACCACTGGTCTCTAACTTTACAGTGTAAAACCTGTATGTACATCCTTCTTATCAACTCCATCCTACACCACTGGTTCTAACTTACAGTGTAAAACCTGTATGTACATCCTTCTTATCAACTCCATCCTACACCACTGGTTCTAACTTACAGTGTAAAACCTGTATGTACATCCTTCTTATCAACTCCATCCTACACCACTGGTCTCTAACTTTACAGTGTAAAACCTGTATGTACATCCTTCTTATCAACTCCATCCTACACCACTGGTCTCTAACTTACAGTGTAAAACCTGTATGTACATCCTTCTTATCAACTCCATCCTACACCACTGGTCTCTAACTTTACAGTGTAAAACCTGTATGTACATCCTTCTTATCAACTCCATCCTACACCACTGGTTCTAACTTACAGTGTAAAACCTGTATGTACATCCTCTTCTTATCAACTCCATCCTACACCACTGGTCTCTAACTTACAGTGTAAAACCTGTATGTACATCCTTCTTATCAACTCCATCCTACACCACTGGTCTCTAACTTACAGTGTAAAACCTGTATGTACATCCTTCTTATCAACTCCATCCTACACCACTGGTCTCTAACTTTACAGTGTAAAACCTGTATGTACATCCTTCTTATCAACTCCATCCTACACCACTGGTTCTAACTTACAGTGTAAAACCTGTATGTACATCCTTCTTATCAACTCCATCCTACACCACTGGTCTCTAACTTACAGTGTAAAACCTGTATGTACATCCTTCTTATCAACTCCATCCTACACCACTGGTCTCTAACTTACAGTGTAAAACCTGTATGTACATCCTTCTTATCAACTCCATCCTACACCACTGGTCTCTAACTTACAGTGTAAAACCTGTATGTACATCCTTCTTATCAACTCCATCCTACACCACTGGTCTCTAACACCACTTACAGTGTAAAACCTGTATGTACATCCTTCTTATCAACTCCATCCTACACCACTGGTCTCTAACTTTACAGTGTAAAACCTGTATGTACATCCTTCTTATCAACTCCATCCTACACCACTGGTCTCTAACTTACAGTGTAAAACCTGTATGTACATCCTTCTTATCAACTCCATCCTACACCACTGGTCTCTAACTTACAGTGTAAAACCTGTATGTACATCCTTCTTATCAACTCCATCCTACACCACTGGTTCTAACTTACAGTGTAAAACCTGTATGTACATCCTTCTTATCAACTCCATCCTACACCACTGGTCTCTAACTCTTACAGTGTAAAACCTGTATGTACATCCTTCTTATCAACTCCATCCTACACCACTGGTCTCTAACTTTACAGTAAAACCTGTATGTACATCCTTCTTATCAACTCCATCCTACACCACTGGTCTCTAACTTACAGTGTAAAACCTGTATGTACATCCTTCTTATCAACTCCATCCTACACCACTGGTCTCTAACTTTACAGTGTAAAACCTGTATGTACATCCTTCTTATCAACTCCATCCTACACCACTGGTTCTAACTTTACAGTGTAAAACCTGTATGTACATCCTTCTTATCAACTCCATCCTACACCACTGGTCTCTAACTTTACAGTGTAAAACCTGTATGTACATCCTTCTTATCAACTCCATCCTACACCACTGGTCTCTAACTTACAGTGTAAAACCTGTATGTACATCCTTCTTATCAACTCCATCCTACACCACTGGTCTCTAACTTTACAGTGTAAAACCTGTATGTACATCCTTCTTATCAACTCCATCCTACACCACTGGTCTCTAACTTACAGTGTAAAACCTGTATGTACATCCTTCTTATCAACTCCATCCTACACCACTGGTCTCTAACTTACAGTGTAAAACCTGTATGTACATCCTTCTTATCAACTCCATCCTACACCACTGGTCTCTAACTTTACAGTGTAAAACCTGTATGTACATCCTTCTTATCAACTCCATCCTACACCACTGGTCTCTAACTTTACAGTGTAAAACCTGTATGTACATCCTTCTTATCAACTCCATCCTACACCACTGGTTCTAACTTACAGTGTAAAACCTGTATGTACATCCTTCTTATCAACTCCATCCTACACCACTGGTTCTAACTTACAGTGTAAAACCTGTATGTACATCCTTCTTATCAACTCCATCCTACACCACTGGTTCTAATCTTACAGTGTAAAACCTGTATGTACATCCTTCTTATCAACTCCATCCTACACCACTGGTCTCTAACTTACAGTGTAAAACCTGTATGTACATCCTTCTTATCAACTCCATCCTACACCACTGGTCTCTAACTTACAGTGTAAAACCTGTATGTACATCCTTCTTATCAACTCCATCCTACACCACTGGTTCTAACTTACAGTGTAAAACCTGTATGTACATCCTTCTTATCAACTCCATCCTACACCACTGGTCTCTAACTTACAGTGTAAAACCTGTATGTACATCCTTCTTATCAACTCCATCCTACACCACTGGTCTCTAACTTTACAGTGTAAAACCTGTATGTACATCCTTCTTATCAACTCCATCCTACACCACTGGTCTCTAACTTACAGTGTAAAACCTGTATGTACATCCTTCTTATCAACTCCATCCTACACCACTGGTCTCTAACTTACAGTGTAAAACCTGTATGTACATCCTTCTTATCAACTCCATCCTACACCACTGGTCTCTAACTTACAGTGTAAAACCTGTATGTACATCCTTCTTATCAACTCCATCCTACACCACTGGTCTCTAACTCTTACAGTGTAAAACCTGTATGTACATCCTTCTTATCAACTCCATCCTACACCACTGGTCTCTAACTTACAGTGTAAAACCTGTATGTACATCCTTCTTATCAACTCCATCCTACACCACTGGTCTCTAACTTACAGTGTAAAACCTGTATGTACATCCTTCTTATCAACTCCATCCTACACCACTGGTCTCTAACTTACAGTGTAAAACCTGTATGTACATCCTTCTTATCAACTCCATCCTACACCACTGGTCTCTAACTTACAGTGTAAAACCTGTATGTACATCCTTCTTATCAACTCCATCCTACACCACTGGTCTCTAACTGGTTCTCTTACAGTGTAAAACCTGTATGTACATCCTTCTTATCAACTCCATCCTACACCACTGGTCTCTAACTTTACAGTGTAAAACCTGTATGTACATCCTTCTTATCAACTCCATCCTACACCACTGGTCTCTAACTTTACAGTGTAAAACCTGTATGTACATCCTTCTTATCAACTCCATCCTACACCACTGGTCTCTAACTTACAGTGTAAAACCTGTATGTACATCCTTCTTATCAACTCCATCCTACACCACTGGTCTCTAACTTTACAGTGTAAAACCTGTATGTACATCCTTCTTATCAACTCCATCCTACACCACTGGTCTCTAATTTACAGTGTAAAACCTGTATGTACATCCTTCTTATCAACTCCATCCTACACCACTGGTCTCTAACTTACAGTGTAAAACCTGTATGTACATCCTTCTTATCAACTCCATCCTACACCACTGGTTCTAACTTTACAGTGTAAAACCTGTATGTACATCCTTCTTATCAACTCCATCCTACACCACTAACTTTACAGTGTAAAACCTGTATGTACATCCTTCTTATCAACTCCATCCTACACCACTGGTTCTCTAACTTTACAGTGTAAAACCTGTATGTACATCCTTCTTATCAACTCCATCCTACACCACTGGTCTCTAACTTACAGTGTAAAACCTGTATGTACATCCTTCTTATCAACTCCATCCTACACCACTGGTCTCTAACTTACAGTGTAAAACCTGTATGTACATCCTTCTTATCAACTCCATCCTACACCACTGGTCTCTAACTTTACAGTGTAAAACCTGTATGTACATCCTTCTTATCAACTCCATCCTACACCACTGGTCTCTAACTTTACAGTGTAAAACCTGTATGTACATCCTTCTTATCAACTCCATCCTACACCACTGGTCTCTAACTTTACAGTGTAAAACCTGTATGTACATCCTTCTTATCAACTCCATCCTACACCACTGGTCTCTAACTCCTTACAGTGTAAAACCTGTATGTACATCCTTCTTATCAACTCCATCCTACACCACTGGTCTCTAACTTTACAGTGTAAAACCTGTATGTACATCCTTCTTATCAACTCCATCCTACACCACTGGTCTCTAACTTTACAGTGTAAAACCTGTATGTACATCCTTCTTATCAACTCCATCCTACACCACTGGTCTCTAACTTTACAGTGTAAAACCTGTATGTACATCCTTCTTATCAACTCCATCCTACACCACTGGTCTCTAACTTTACAGTGTAAAACCTGTATGTACATCCTTCTTATCAACTCCATCCTACACCACTGGTCTCTAACTTTACAGTGTAAAACCTGTATGTACATCCTTCTTATCAACTCCATCCTACACCACTGGTCTCTAACTTTACAGTGTAAAACCTGTATGTACATCCTTCTTATCAACTCCATCCTACACCACTGGTCTCTAACTTTTACAGTGTAAAACCTGTATGTACATCCTTCTTATCAACTCCATCCTACACCACTGGTCTAACACCACTGGTCTCTAACTTACAGTGTAAAACCTGTATGTAATCAACTCCTGTACACCACTGTCTCATCCTTACAGTGTAAAACCTTATCATCCTTCTCCATCCTACACCACTGGTCTCTAACTTTACAGTGTAAAACCTGTATGTACATCCTTCTTATCAACTCCATCCTACACCACTGGTCTCTAACTTTACAGTGTAAAACCTGTATGTACATCCTTCTTATCAACTCCATCCTACACCACTGGTTCTAACTTTACAGTGTAAAACCTGTATGTACATCCTTCTTATCAACTCCATCCTACACCACTGGTCTCTAACTTTACAGTGTAAAACCTGTATGTACATCCTTCTTATCAACTCCATCCTACACCACTGGTCTCTAACTTTACAGTGTAAAACCTGTATGTACATCCTTCTTATCAACTCCATCCTACACCACTGGTTCTAACTTACAGTGTAAAACCTGTATGTACATCCTTCTTATCAACTCCATCCTACACCACTGGTCTCTAACTTTACAGTGTAAAACCTGTATGTACATCCTTCTTATCAACTCCATCCTACACCACTGGTCTCTAACTTACAGTGTAAAACCTGTATGTACATCCTTCTTATCAACTCCATCCTACACCACTGGTCTCTAACTTTACAGTGTAAAACCTGTATGTACATCCTTCTTATCAACTCCATCCTACACCACTGGTCTCTAACTTTACAGTGTAAAACCTGTATGTACATCCTTCTTATCAACTCCATCCTACACCACTGTCTCTAACTCTTACAGTGTAAAACCTGTATGTACATCCTTCTTATCAACTCCATCCTACACCACTGGTCTCTAACTTTACAGTGTAAAACCTGTATGTACATCCTTCTTATCAACTCCATCCTACACCACTGGTCTCTAACTTTACAGTGTAAAACCTGTATGTACATCCTTCTTATCAACTCCATCCTACACCACTGGTCTCTAACTTACAGTGTAAAACCTGTATGTACATCCTTCTTATCAACTCCATCCTACACCACTGGTTCTAACTTTACAGTGTAAAACCTGTATGTACATCCTTCTTATCAACTCCATCCTACACCACTGGTCTCTAACTTACAGTGTAAAACCTGTATGTACATCCTTCTTATCAACTCCATCCTACACCACTGGTCTCTAACTTTACAGTGTAAAACCTGTATGTACATCCTTCTTATCAACTCCATCCTACACCACTGGTCTCTAACTTACAGTGTAAAACCTGTATGTACATCCTTCTTATCAACTCCATCCTACACCACTGGTCTCTAACTTTACAGTGTAAAACCTGTATGTACATCCTTCTTATCAACTCCATCCTACACCACTGGTCTCTAACTCTTACAGTGTAAAACCTGTATGTACATCCTTCTTATCAACTCCATCCTACACCACTGGTCTCTAAACTTACAGTGTAAAACCTGTATGTACATCCTTCTTATCAACTCCATCCTACACCACTGGTCTCTAATCTTTACAGTGTAAAACCTGTATGTACATCCTTCTTATCAACTCCATCCTACACCACTGGTCTCTAACTTTACAGTGTAAAACCTGTATGTACATCCTTCTTATCAACTCCATCCTACACCACTGGTCTCTAACTTTACAGTGTAAAACCTGTATGTACATCCTTCTTATCAACTCCATCCTACACCACTGGTCTCTAACTTTACAGTGTAAAACCTGTATGTACATCCTTCTTATCAACTCCATCCTACACCACTGGTCTCTATGTACATCCTTCTTATCAACTCCATCCTACACCACTGGTCTCTAACTTACAGTGTCAAACAACCAGTGTAAATGTACATCCTTCTTATCAACTCCATCCTACACCACTGGTCTCTAACTTACAGTGTAAAACCTGTATGTACATCCTTCTTATCAACTCCATCCTACACCACTGGTCTCTAACTTACAGTGTAAAACCTGTATGTACATCCTTCTTATCAACTCCATCCTACACCACTGGTCTCTAACTTACAGTGTAAAACCTGTATGTACATCCTTCTTATCAACTCCATCCTACACCACTGGTCTCTAACTTACAGTGTAAAACCTGTATGTACATCCTTCTTATCAACTCCATCCTACACCACTGGTCTCTAACTTTACAGTGTAAAACCTGTATGTACATCCTTCTTATCAACTCCATCCTACACCACTGGTCTCTAACTTTACAGTGTAAAACCTGTATGTTCATCCTTCTTATCAACTCCATCCTACACCACTGGTCTCTAACTTTACAGTGTAAAACCTGTATGTACATCCTTCTTATCAACTCCATCCTACACCACTGGTCTCTAACTTCACAGTGTAAAACCTGTATGTACATCCTTCTTATCAACTCCATCCTACACCACTGGTCTCTAACTTTACAGTGTAAAACCTGTATGTACATCCTTCTTATCAACTCCATCCTACACCACTGGTCTCTAACTTTACAGTGTAAAACCTGTATGTACATCCTTCTTATCAACTCCATCCTACACCACTGGTCTCTAACTTTACAGTGTAAAACCTGTATGTTCATCCTTCTTATCAACTCCATCCTACACCACTGGTCTCTAACTTTACAGTGTAAAACCTGTATGTACATCCTTCTTATCAACTCCATCCTACACCACTGGTTCTAATCTCTTACAGTGTAAAACCTGTATGTACATCCTTCTTATCAACTCCATCCTACACCACTGGTCTCTAACTTTACAGTGTAAAACCTGTATGTACATCCTTCTTATCAACTCCATCCTACACCACTGGTCTCTGCCTTTACAGTGTAAAACCTGTATGTTCATCCTTCTTATCAACTCCATCCTACACCACTGGTCTCTAACTTTACAGTGTAAAACCTGTATGTACATCCTTCTTATCAACTCCATCCTACACCACTGGTCTCTAACTTTACAGTGTAAAACCTGTATGTACATCCTTCTTATCAACTCCATCCTACACCACTGGTCTCTAACTTTACAGTGTAAAACCTGTATGTACATCCTTCTTATCAACTCCATCCTACACCACTGGTCTCTAACTTTACAGTGTAAAACCTGTATGTACATCCTTCTTATCAACTCCATCCTACACCACTGGTCTCTAACTTACAGTGTAAAACCTGTATGTACATCCTTCTTATCAACTCCATCCTACACCACTGGTTCTAACTTTACAGTGTAAAACCTGTATGTTCATCCTTCTTATCAACTCCATCCTACACCACTGGTCTCTAACTTTACAGTGTAAAACCTGTATGTACATCCTTCTTATCAACTCCATCCTACACCACTGGTCTCTAACTTTACAGTGTAAAACCTGTATGTACATCCTTCTTATCAACTCCATCCTACACCACTGGTCTCTAACTTTACAGTGTAAAACCTGTATGTACATCCTTCTTATCAACTCCATCCTACACCACTGGTCTCTAACTTTACAGTGTAAAACCTGTATGTACATCCTTCTTATCAACTCCATCCTACACCACTGGTCTCTAACTTTACAGTGTAAAACCTGTATGTACATCCTCTTTATCAACTCCATCCTACACCACTGGTCTCTAACTTTACAGTGTAAAACCTGTATGTACATCCTTCTTATCAACTCCATCTTACACCACTGGTCTCTAACTCTACAGTGTAAAACCTGTATGTTCATCCACTGTATTCATGATGAAACTTTGTAGCATGAACGACAACTGCCTGTTGTGGAGACACAAGTGTAGAGAGAAAGGTGGAAGTTTTATCAACTTGTCATCTGATATACAGATATATAAGGTAACTTGTTATATGATGTCCAGTTATTTAAAGTAAGTTCTTATATGATGTAAAGCTACATAAAATCACTTGTTATATGATGTCAATCTATATAAAGTAACTTGTTATCTGATGTACAGATATACAAAGTGACTTGTTATATGATGTCAATCTATATAAAGTAACTTGTTATCTGATGTACAGATATACAAAGTTACTTGTTATATGATGTCCAGTTATTTAAAGTAATTTCTTATATGATGTAAAGCTACATAAAATCAATTGTTATATGATGTCAATCTATATAAAGTAACTTGTTATATGATGTCCAGTTATTTAAAGTAAGTTCTTATATGATGTAAAGCTACATAAAATCACTTGTTATATGATGTCAATCTATATAAAGTAACTTGTTATATGATGTCCAGTTATTTAAAGTAATTTCTTATATGATGTAAAGCTACATAAAATCACTTGTTATATGATGTCCAGTTATTTAAAGTAATTTCTTATATGATGTAAAGTTACATAAAATCACTTGTTATATGATGTCAATCTATATAAAGTAACTTGTTATATGATGTCCAGTTACTTAAAGTAAGTTCTTATATGATGTAAAGCTACATAAAATCACTTGTTATATGATGTCAATCTATATAAAGTAACTTGTTATATGATGTCCAGTTATTTAAAGTAAGTTCTTATATGATGTAAAGCTACATAAAATCACTTGTTATATGATGTCCAGTTATTTAAAGTAATTTCTTATATGATGTAAAGCTACATAAAATCACTTGTTATATGATGTCAATCTATATAAAGTAACTTGTTATATGATGTCCAGTTACTTAAAGTAAGTTCTTATATGATGTAAAGCTACATAAAATCACTTGGTGATTTTAGTAAACAAAGGTGTACTAGTAATATCAAGTGATATGTATTTTATCGTAAAAACAACAAAGGTGTAACAATGATATCAACAGATAATTATAGTATCGTGAGAACAACAAAGGTGTAACAGTAATATCAAGTGATATGTATTGTTTCGCAGGAACAACAAGGTGTAACTATGATATCAAGAGATAATTATAATATCGTAGGAACTACAAAGGTGTAACAGTAATATCAAGTGATATGTATTGTATCGTAGGAACAACAAAGGTGTAACAATAATATCAAGAGATAATTATAGTATCTTAAAACAAACAAGGTGTAACAGTAATATCAAGAGATATGTATTATATCGTGGGAACAACAAGATGTAACTATGATATCAAGAGATAATTATAGTATCGTAGGAACAACAAAAGTGTAACAGTAATATCAAGTGATATGTATTTTATCGTAAAAACAACAAAGGTGTAACAATGATATCAACAGATAATTATAGTATCGTGGAAACAACAAAGGTGTAACAGTAATATCAAGTGATATGTATTGTTTCGCAGTAACAACAAGGTGTAACAATGATATGAAGAGATAATTATAGTATCGCAGGAACAACAAGGTGTAACAGTAATATCAAGTGATATGTATTGTATCGCAGGAACAACAAGGTGTAACAATGATATCAAGAGATAATTATAGTATCGTAGGAACAACAAAGGTGTAACTATAATATCAAGAGATAATTATAGTATCGTGGGAACAACAAACGTGTAACAGTAATATCAAGTGATATGTATTGTATCGCAGGAACAACAAGGTGTAACTATGATATCAAGAGATAATTAGAGTATCATAGGAAAAACAAGGTGTAACAATGATATGAAGAGATAATTATAGTATCGTAGGAACAACAAGGTGTAACAATGATATCAAGAGATAATTATAGTATCGTAGGAACAACAAAGGTGTAACAGTAATATCAAGTGATATATATTGTATCGTAGGAACAATAAGGTGTAACAATGATACCAAGATATAATTATAGTATCGTAGGAACAACAAAGGTGTAACAGTAATATCAAGTGATATGTATTGTATGGCAGGAACAACAAAGGTGTAACAGTAATATCAAGTGATATGTATTGTATCGTAGGAACAACAAGGTGTAACAATGATATGAAGAGATAATTATAGTATCGTAGGAACAACTAAGGTGTAACAGTGATATCAAGTGATATGTATTGTATGGCAGGAACAAAAAGGTGTAACAATGATATCAAGAGATAATTATAGTATCTTGGGAACAACAAAGGTGTACTAGTAATATCAAGTGATATGTATTTTATCGTAAAAACAACAAAGGTGTAACAATGATATCAACAGATAATTATAGTATCGTGAGAACAACAAAGGTGTAACAGTAATATCAAGTGATATGTATTGTTTCGCAGGAACAACAAGGTGTAACTATGATATCAAGAGATAATTATAGTATCGTAAAAACAACAAAGGTGTAACAATAATATCAAGAGATAATTATAGTATCTTAAAACAAACAAGGTGTAACAGTAATATCAAGGGATATGTATTGTATCGTAGGAAAAACAAGGTGTAACAATGATATGAAGAGATAATTATAGTATCGTAGGAACAACAAAGGTGTAACTATAATATCAAGAGATAATTATAGTATCGTGGGAACAACAAACGTGTAACAGTAATATCAAGTGATATGTATTGTATCGTGGGAACAACAAGATGTAACTATGATATCAAGAGATAATTATAGTATCGTAGGAACAACAAAAGTGTAACAGTAATATCAAGTGATATGTATAGTATCGTAGGAAAAACAAGATGTAACAATGATATGAAGAGATAATTATAGTATCATAGGAACAACAAAGGTGTAACAATAATATCAAGATATAATTATAGTATAGTAGGAACAACAAAGGTGTAACAGTAATATCAAGTGATATGTATTGCATCGTAGGAACAACAAGGTGTAACTATGATATCAAGAGATAATAATAGTATCGTGGGAACAACAAAGGTGTAACAGTAATATCAAGTGACATGTATTGTATCGCAGGAACAACAAGGTGTAACAATGATATCAAGAGATAATTATAGTATCGTAGGAACAACAAGGTGTAACAGTAATATCAAGAAATATGTATTGTATCGTGGGAACAAAATGATGTAACTATGATATCAATAGATAATTATAGTATTGTAGGAACAACAAGGTGTAACAATGATATTGAGAGATAATTATAGTATCGTAGGAACAACAAAGGTGTAACAGCAATATCAAGTGATATGTATTGTATCGCATGAAGAACAAGGTGTAACAATGATATCAAGAGATAATTATAGTATCGTAGTAACAACAAAGGTGTAACAGTAATATCAAGTGATATGTATTGTATGGCAGGAACAACAAGGTGTAACAATGATATCAAGAGATAATTATAGTATCGAAGGAACAACAAGGTGTAACAGTAATATCAAGAAATATGTATTGTATCGTGGGAACAAAATGATGTAACTATGATATCAAGAGAGAATTATAGTATTGTAGGAACAACAAGGTGTAAGAATGATATTGAGAGATAATTATAGTATCGTAGGAACAACAAAGGTGTAACAGCAATATCAAGTGATATGTATTGTATCGCATGAAGAACAAGGTGTAACAATGATATCAAGAGATAATTATAGTATCGTAGTAACAACAAAGGTGTAACAGTAATATCAAGTGATATGTATTGTATGGCAGGAACAACAAGGTGTAACAATGATATCAAGAGATAATTATAGTATCGAAGGAACAACAAGGTGTAACAGTAATATCAAGAAATATGTATTGTATCGTGGGAACAAAATGATGTAACTATGATATCAAGAGAGAATTATAGTATTGTAGGAACAACAAGGTGTAACAATGATATTGAGAGATAATTATAGTATCGTAGGAACAACAAAGGTGTAACAGTAATATCAAGTGATATGTATTGTATCGTAGGAACAACAAGGTGTAACTATGATATCAAGAGATAATTATAGTATCGTGGGAACAACAAACGTGTAACAGTAATATCAAGTGATATGTATTGTATCGCAGGAACAACAAGGTGTAATTATGATATCAAGAGATAATTATAGTATCGTAGGAACAACAAAAATGTAACAGTAATATTAAGTGACATGCATTGTATCGCAGGAACAACAAGGTGAAACTATGATATCAAGAGATAATTATAGTATCGTAGGAACAACAATAGAGTAACAATGATATGAAGAGATCATTATAGTATCTTGGGAACAACAAAGGTGTACTAGTAATATCCAGTGATATGTATTGTATTGTAGGAACAACAAGGTGTAACAAAGATATCAAGAGATAATTATAGTTTCGTAAATCCAACAAGGTGTAAAGGTAATATCAAGAGATATGTATTGTATCGTTGGAACAACAAAGGTGTAACAGTAATATCAAGTCATATGTATTGTATCGCAGGAACTACAAGGTGTAACAATGATATCAAGAGATAATTATAGTATCGTAGGAACAACAAAAATATGTGCAATTATATCAAGAGATAACTATAGAACTCTGGAACAACAAACAACAAAAGTGTAACAATAATGATAAGACATATAATAGAATAGTAGAAACAACAATAGCATAACAATGATATCAAGAGATAAGTATATTATCTCAGGAACACCTGAGGTGTAAGAGTGACATCAAGAGATAATTATTGTATTGTAGGAACAACAAAAGTTTAAGGATAACACAAACAAGACAATTAAAAGAACAAAGGTTTAACATTAACACGAACAGGAGACTTGAATAAACAAAGGTGTAACAATAATATGAACAAGACAATAGAAACAAAGGTGTAACAATAACATAAACAAAATAGTTGAAGCAACAAATATGTAACAACAACATGAAGAAGACAGTTCAAGGAATAATGGTGTAACAATAACATGAAAAATACATATGAAGGTAGAAAGGTGTAACAATAACATGAAAAATACATATGAAGGTAGAAAGGTGTAACTATAACATGAACAAGAAAGTTGATGGAACAAAGGTGGAACAAATACACCAACAATAGAGTTGAAGGAACAAAGGTGTAACAATAACATGAATAAGAGAGTTGAAAGAACAAAGGTGTAACAATAACATGAACAGGAGAGTTGAAGGAGCAAAGGTGTAACAATAACATGAACTAAGAATTGAAGAAACAAAGGTGTAACAATAACATGAACAGGAGAGTTGAAGGAACAAAGATGTAACAATAACATGAACAAGAGAGTTGAAGGAACAAAGGTGTAACAATAACATGTTGAAGTTAAACAAAGGTGTAACAATAACATGAACAAGAGAGTTGAAGGAACAAAGGTGTAACAATAACATGAACAAAGAGTTGAAGGAACAAAGATGTAACAATAACATGAACAAGAGAGTTGAAGGAACAAAGGTGAAACAATAACATGAACAAGAGAGTTGAAGGAACAAAGGTGTAACAATAACATGAACAAAGAGTTGAAGGAACAAAGGTGTAACAATAACATGAACAAGAGAGTTGAAGAAACAAAGGTGTAACAATAACATGAACAAGAGAGTTGAAAATTAAGGTTCCGCTGATGATGTATTTTCCGATTGTTGAAACATATGTTTAATATTCCACTGATAAAATACAAAGATGAATATTATAGGTTATCTTTATGTGCTGTCAACCACATGTCAGTGCTCTAAGTTTTCTGCAGCTATTACACGTGATAAGAATACACTCAACGAATGTATTTATTGATTTAACTATTAGTTTTCTCACGGTAAAAGCGAGTTTTTGCTCATAGAAGACCCCTTATTTCCATGAGAGGCATATGCCCCGGTTCTCACACGGCTGTAGTAAGACGTTCCATCGGTGAACTTGTTGACAAAGAGGGTTAGACCTTAACCAGAGGATATAGAGAAATAAAATACAGGAAGCAAAAAGGTAACGGTTGTAATGTTATTATTTACGTATCCAGCCACTGATACGTTTGTTACAATATTTCTGTAATACAAACTGTATATAACGGATCAATACTTATCCTGACAATTCGATATCGTTACAAATATTTATCTTACTTAACAAATGAGGCCAGCCCCTAAATTATTGTCACAGCTAGTTCCAGGTAAGCTGTCACTGGTGGGACAAATATAAATACAACTATAAATATATTAAACTTCTAATCGGCATAAAGATACATTAATGATTTGGAACAATATAAATATGTTAAACGTATATCGACATATAGATGCATTAATGATATAGAACAATATAAATATGTTAAACGTATATCGACATATAGATGCATTAATGATATAGAACAATATAAATATGTTAAACGTATATCGACATATAGATACATTAATGATATAGAACAATATAAATATGTTAAACGTGTATCGACGTATAGACACATTAATGATATAGAACAATATAAATATGTTAAACGTGTATCGACATATAGACACATTAATGATATAGAATAATACAAATATGTTAAACTTCAGTTTTCCAGATAATTAATCAAATAAACATCAGGCATGTGATGCTTTATGAGTTTAATAAAGGCTTTAGTGCAGCAGAAACCACACGAAACATTCAAGATGTTTATGGTGCGGAGTCTCTCAATGAAAGTAAATGTCGAAGGTGGTTTCAGAAGTTCAGATCAGGTGACTACAGCTTAAGTGATGCGTCACGTTCAGGTTTTCCTGTTAAGTTTAATGATGACTTGCTGCTGGCTACACTTCATGAAGATTGTGTTGAAACAACTGAAAAACCAGCACAGAAGCTTAATTCAACCCATTTAACAGTTCATCTTCAACAGCTTGGAAAGGTGTTAAAACTTGGAAAACGGTTTTTCCATGATTTGGAACTTAGAGCAAGAGTGGACATTTGGACGTCTCTACACACTCGTGAACATAACTTATCTTTTTTTGGACAGGTTAGTGACTGGAGATAAAGAATGGATATATCATAAAAGTGTTATGACCTGTAGACAACAGTTCAGTGCAGGTGAACTGGCTAAAGCACACCCCATAATGGACCTCTACCCTAAGAAGTTGTTCTTAAGCGTTTGGTGGGATATTGTTGGTGTGATCCACTTTGAGTTGTTGCCACTCAATGTAAAGATTACATCAGACTTTTATTTTCAACAGTTAGAGCGATTTAATGTTGCACTGAAAGAAAAGAGGCCTGCTTTGATCAATCGTATATGCATTGTGTTACATCAGGATAATGCACGGGTCCATACAACAAGGATCACATCTGTACAGATTGAAAAACTAGATTGGAAAAACTTCTACATCCTCCATATTCTCCATCTGATTATCATCTGTTCTGAAGTTTGCAGAACTATCTTGATGGAAAATAGCTTGGAACACATGAAGATGTCAAAACTACCCTATTTACATTCTTTTCCTCCAAACTCCAAGAATTTTATAGAAGTGACATCTAGAAGCTTGTGAATCGTTGACAGGAAGTAAGTAATAATAATGGAACATACATTATTGATTAAATATCATTACAAGTGTTTCAAAGCCTTTGTCTTTTTCTGAACCTAAAATCGGACATCACTTAAGGGATGACCTCATACAAACGTATGAACGGCTAGTTGGTAACGAGAGATTGTAATGTTTAGATATACGTGCAGTAAAACGAAATACTAAGTGTGAGAATAAATTACGTCTCTAGGTGGCGCCTTATCACACAGTCCCCAGCTACGACTGTTTATCCAGACTGCCAATACCCGGAAATGTCCCACGGTATGCTTCTCCCTTGTTCCTACCCATGCATGACGCCCGTGAGTAATATGTCTTTCTCACATACAGGTACAGTGACACACTTTATATTAGGGAATGAACGCCTTCAAAGCTCCAACTACGTGTAAAAGGAGAAAGGTAAACAGCTAAGATAGTTCTTGGTTGGTTCACTGTTTATCTAATTACGCCGCTACTATACGACGTCTGAAGCCTGTTTAACAGTCCAGAACTTTGTTCAAACTGAGGACGCTGGCAAGGTTTATCGAAGTTAGAAACATTTTTGAACGAAGAGGGACATCTGAAGCGTAGTTATTTCTACACATCTTTAGGGCAACTCTAACGGTGTATTAAAATATTTTCAAACAACTGTATACTAAAGTACTGTGTAGTGTTAAACCACACCTTACAATATCAACTTGGAACTTTAGTAAATGTTTACTACACACTAATATTATTATCAACTGTAATTCGCTGACATAGTTTGTGGAATCACTTAAGCGGGGAAGAAGTGGCTTAGTTTATAACGTGTAACAATATAAGTTTTAGCATTCATGGCTCACGTCCCGTTACTATTAAAACAATTCCATTTCGGCCTCATCTCACAGGACATGTTTGATAAGAGTAACTGTCAGTTCGCAGTGGGTGCTGCTAAATGCTTTCCTAAAGTTTATCAGTTCCAGATTTGGCTAAGTCACGTGTACTCTTGAATAGTTTTGTGTGAACATTAACAAAGAAATAATAATGCGGGATAGTTTATTATAGACCCTGTGTTCTATTACACTCTAATTTTAACTACTTATCAGAGCAACGTACTGACATAGATCAGAATTAAAACTATAAATATATTAATGAACATAACAAAACTACATTACTTATAGAGATTATAATGCATTATTTCATCAGTTGGGATTCCTTTCTGTTAACGACATTTTCGGCCAAAATCCCAATAACACCGATTAATCATAAATTTATATATCAAACTATCAACAAAGAATAACGATTATAATAAAAGCTTAAACAAAATTAATTTGTAATTAACTAAAAAAGACACATTGAATATTCTAACCAGTACTTTGTTTATATAGACTGGTAATGTTTTCATTTATTTTAGATTGGTGTTCAAAAAGAAACCAACACACTGTGATACAGTAATAGTTGACTTGGAATTAAAATAATTCCATAAAGTAAGGTGTTGAAGCAATAGTTGTATCTTTAATTTATCTTTGACAGAATATTGTGTTTACTATTAACTTTCATTATAATTGTCACCTGGTTAAAACAAATCCACTGTTCATTTAAACCCAAATATGGATGTTTTAAAATTATACATAGCCTTACGATGTTTGAAATATTTTCTGTGATTGAGTCACTTAGCTTCACGTCCTTCATGTTTTAACCTGTTTGAATATGTCTTAATAAACCTATAAAGAGCTCTCTGTTTCAATCTGTCCTGACGAATCTGTAAAGAGCTCTCTGTTTCTATCTCTCTTGATAAATCTGCAAAGAGCTTTCTGTTTTAATTTGTCTTGATATATCGGTAGAGAGCTCTCTGTTTTAATTTGTCTTGATATATCGGTAGAGAGCTCTCTGTTTTAATCTATATTGACAGAACAGTAAAGTGCTATTTTAAAACTTTACTGGCATATTAATAAAGTGCTATTTTAATTTGTACTGGCAGACCAGTAAAGTGCTATTTTAATCTATGTTGACAGACCAATAAAGTGCTATTTTAATCTATACTGGCAGACCAGTAATATGCTATTTTAATCTACATTCAGAGACCAGTGAAATGCTATTTTAATGTATATTAACAGACCAGTAAAGTGCTATTTTAATCTATATTAAAAGACCAGTAATTTAATATTTTAATCTATATTGACAGATCAGTAAAGTGCTATTTTAATCTACACTGACAGAGCAGTAAAGTGCTATTTTAATATATATTGACAGACCAGTAAAGTGATATATTAACCTATATTGATAGACATTCAACGTGCTATTTTAATCAATATTGAGAGACCAGTAAAGTGCAGTCTTTTTTTGACAGGTCTGTAAAATTCTCTGTCTTACTCCATCTCGATAGAACTTTAGGTCGTCATGGTTTTAGAAGTATTAGCAGTATTAGCTAACACAGGACCTCTTGTCTTTGGAATCCTCCCACGGACTGGTAATTCACACGAGCTCGTTTCTCACGATCATATGTCACGTGCATGCACGTGTAATCAGCAGTGTTAATTCACTTCGTATTGACGAAGTCATTATTCGGTAAGGTGTCTGGTGATCGTCAGGAAATGTAATTTCGGTTCCCATGGAAGAATCGGTCAAATTGTACATTTCACTAATTCCTCTGTTAAACCTATCCGTGCATTACAAGTTAACGATGACAGCATCAGAGGAGCTACTGAGCAAATATCCGTCTGTCTTCTTGGAGTGAACTTGACCAATCAATCTAAAAGAATACGGTTCTGCTTCAATAAGACATTGGGTGAGCTTGACTGGTCATTGTAAAAGAATATAGTAGTAATGTATTAAGTCATTGAATGACATTTAGACCATCTAATTAAAAACTGAACAACATTAAAATATTAGTTACCGTCTTACTAGTTAATGTAAAAGATAAGGCTTAACATATATATCAGACGATTCACAAATCATTCAATTGCAAACTAAATAATAACACTTGACTAAAATATTGAATTACCTCTTGACCACTCAATTTAAAAACTAAACAATAATATTTGACTAAAATTGGAATTCACCTCTGACCAGTTAATGATGTTTAATAAATATCAAAACTTTGTTTCTCTCCTGACCACTTACGGTTTATTTTTATTTGTTTGAGTCTTGAAAAAATGTTTAATGTGTGAAGAAACCAACTTCTGTCTTCTTCATAGCCTTCAGTTTAAATCAGCATATTTTTGGTGGTTGGTAGTAACATATAAATATTTAGCGTCACTCCTAACGAGCTAGGATAAAAATATATTTATAACTGGAACATATAATCGATATCTGAGCAACAGAAAGTTAAACTTCACAGAATTTCTCTTAAGGAATGTAAACAGTTATTTGTAATTAACCACATACTTAGAAACATTGATTTATTTATCCGTTGCTAGCGGCCAACATTTGATTTAAGAGGACTGTAACATAGAGTTTAAACCTAAAGGAAAGGGCCCGGCATGGCCAGGTGGTTTAAAGCGTGCGACTCGTAATCTGAGGGTCGCGGGTTCGTATCCCCGTCGCGCCAAACATGCTCGCCCTTTCAGCCGTGGGGGCGTTATAATGTGATGGTCAATCCCACTATTCGTTGGTAAAAGAGTAGCCCAAGAGTTGGCGGTGGGTGGTGATGACTAGCTGCCTTCCCTCTAGTCTTACACTGCTAAATTAGGGACAGCTAGCGCAGATAGCCCTCGAGTAGCTTTGTGCGAAATTCAAAACCCAACCTAAATGAAAGTCAGATGAATAACCCTCTCTAATGGTTATGATAATTGTTTCTCATAACTTACCATTAAAAATTATAGTGACCTTGAATGTCCGTTATGAAGTTCAAACCAAAGAGGTCAGATACCCTACTTGACCACGTTGAACATATTCCCACAACATCTCCACAGTGATTAGCTACATCTTTTCAAATGTTTCTTAATTTCATAATTGAGCGCGACCTAACTGATAGCAAGTGAGACCGTGTGACAGACTTTGTTCGCTATAGAATCTAATGAAACCTTCCAATGTCTGAGCGTTGTGTAGATATAATACACGCGGTTGTCAGAGATACGAAATGAAGTCTACTTTTTTTTTTTACTTCTGTGTTTTTGTTGTCTTCAGAATACATTACTAGTGTACGATCACCATAAAGGTTCATCTAAGCCTATTAGGGAAACCTGTGATGAAATATTTTAGGACGAGATGAGACTTATCCTCGTGTTTCTCACGATAAGTTCTTTCCTCGTGAATAAAGATATTTCCAGCGAATAGCACGTAAAGAAATGAGAAAATCCGAACTTGACGCGTAGAACAACATAAAGCTACTATGGAGGAATTAGAATATAAAAAATTTAGAAAATAAGACAAGAAAGAAAGAGAACAAATTATGATGAAAATGAGAGAGAGAAAAAACAGACAGAAAACAAAGATATCTGTATTAGACATATCTCAGTAACAGACAGAAAACAAAGATACCTGTATCAGGCGTATCTCAGTAACAGACAGAAAACAAAGATATCTGTATCAGTCGTATCTCAGTAACAGACAGAAAACAAAGATATCTGTATTAGACGTAATCAGTAACAGATAGAAAATAAAGATATCTGTATCAGATGTATCCTAGTAACAGACAGAAAACAAAGATATCTGTATCAGACGTATCTCAGTAACAGACAGAAAACAAAGATATCTGTATTAGACATATCTCAGTAACAGACCAAAAACAAAGATATCTGTATCAGTCGTACCTCAGTAACAGACAGAAAACAAAGATACCTGTATTAGACAAATCTCAGTAACAGATAGAAAATAAAGATATCTTTATTAGACATATCTCAGTAACAGACCAAAAACAAAGATATCTGTATTAGACATATCTCAGTAACAGACAGAAAACAAAGATACCTGTATTAGACATATCTCAGTAACAGACAGAAAACAAAGATATATAGACATATCTCAGTAACAGACAGAAAACAAAGATATCTGTATCAGTCGTACCTCAGTAACAGACAGAAAACAAAGATATCTGTATTAGACGTATCTCAGTAACAGATAGAAAACAAAGATATCTGTATCAGACGTATCCTAGTAACAGACAGAAAACAAAGATATCTGTATCAGACGTATCTCAGTAACAGATAGAAAACAAAGATATCTGTATTAGACATATCTCAGTAACAGACAGAAAACAAAGATATCTGTATCAGACGTATCTCAGTAACAGACAAAAAACAAAGATATCTGTATTAGACGTATCTCAGTAACAGATAGAAAATAAAGATATCTGTATCAGACGTATCCTAGTAACAGACAGAAAACAAAGATATCTGTATCAGACGTATCTCAGTAACAGATAGAAAATAAAGATATCTGTATCAGACGTATCCTAGTAACAGACAGAAAACAAAGATATCTGTATTAGACGTATCTCAGTAACAGACAGAAAATAAAGATATCTGTATCAGACGTATCCTAGTAACAGACAGAAAACAAAGATATCTGTATCAGACGTATCTCAGTAACAGACAGAAAACAAAGATATCTGTATCAGACGTATCTCAGTAACAGACAGAAAACAAAGATATCTGTATCAGACGTATCCTAGTAACAGACAGAAAACAAAGATATCTGTATTAGACATATCTCAGTAACAGACAGAAAACAAAGATACCTGTATTAGACATATCTCAGTAACAGACAGAAAACAAAGATATCTGTATCAGTCGTACCTCAGTAACAGACAGAAAACAAAGATATCTGTATCAGACGTATCCTAGTAACAGACAGAAAACAAAGATATCTGTATTAGACGTATCTCAGTAACAGACAGAAAATAAAGATATCTGTATCAGACGTATCCTAGTAACAGACAGAAAACAAAGATATCTGTATCAGACGTATCTCAGTAACAGACAGAAAACAAAGATATCTGTATCAGACGTATCTCAGTAACAGACAGAAAACAAAGATATCTGTATCAGACGTATCCTAGTAACAGACAGAAAACAAAGATATCTGTATTAGACGTATCTCAGTAACAGACAGAAAACAAAGATATCTGTATCAGACGTATCTCAGTAACAGACAGAAAACAAAGATATCTGTATTAGACGTATCCTAGTAACAGACAGAAAACAGAGATATCTGTATTAAACGTATCTCAGTAAGTTCTTACAAACCGTTAAGACAACATGAAATGACTATTATCAGTAGCCTTAGAGTTAAAACACATATTCAACATGTCTTCATTGAGTGTAAACTATCATGTTCAACATTTCTTCATTAACTGTAAAATATCATGTTCAACATGTCTTTCTTAATTGTTATTGTATTTATTAATTAGGAAGGTCAGTCAACTTACACCAGAAAATCTCACCAGCCTAAACAACTAATGACTATGACTTAAACAGTCGCTGAATTCGGATAGACTCACGCCTACTTGAACATGGATAATGTGAATCGGTTAATTAACTCGATTTAGTCATGGAACAAGTTGAAGACTTGCTCTTAGCTGGGTTAATATCAGTAAGAGCTGCTATCAGTTCCAGAAGAACAATCTTACACAAAATAAGTAACTTTATTATACTACGTTACACGTAGGTCGTCATAGACGTAATAAAGTTTAACAATAATTATCACGTTATTGTCAATACTGCTTGCAAGTACATGGTTCTCATACACCGAACAGTAAGTACAACTCCCAAGTACAAGAAACGCAAGACTTATCTAACCACTACAAAACCTACACAGGTGACATCCAGACTGGTCCTTACAGGATGTTAGATACCCAGTGATAACATCCAGACTGGTCCTTACAAGGTGTTAGATACCCAGTGCTAACATCCAGGCTGGTCATTACAAGATGTTAGATACCCAGTGTTAACATCCAAGCTGATCCTTACAGGATGTTAGATACCCAATAATAACATCCATACTGATCCTAACAAGGTGTTAGATACCCAGTGCTAACATCCAAGCTGATCCTTATAGGATGTTAGATACCCAGTGATAACATCCAGACTGGTCCTTACAGGATATTAGATACCCAGTGATAACATCCAGACTGGTCCTTACAGGATGTTAGATACCCAGTGATAACATCCAGACTGATCCTTACAGGATGTTATATACCCAGTGATAACATCCAGACTGATCCTTAAAGGACGTTAGATACCCAGTGATAACATCCAGACTGATCCTTAAAGGATGTTAAATACCCAGTGATAACATCCAGACTGATCCTTAAAGGACGTTAGATACCCAGTGATAACATCCAGACTGATCCTTAAAGGATGTTAAATACCCAGTGATAACATCCAAGCTGATCCTTATAGAATGTTAGATACCCAGTGATAACATCCAGACTGGTCCTTAAAGGATATTAGACACCCAGTGATAACATCCAGACTGCTCCTTACAAAATGTTAGATACCCAGTGCTAACATCCAGACTGGTCATTACAAGATGTTAGATACCCAATAATAACATCCATACTGATCCTAACAAGGTGTTAGATACCCAGTGCTAACATCCAAGCTGATCCTTATAGGATGTTAGATACCCAGTGATAACATCTAGACTGGTCCTTACAAAATGTTAGATACCCAGTGCTAACATCCAGACTGGTCATTACAAGATGTTTGATACCCAATAATAACATCCATACTGATCCTAACAAGGTGTTAGATACCCAGTGCTAACATCCAAGCTGATCCTTATAGGATGTTAGATACCCAGTGATAACATCCAGACTGGTCCTTACAGGATATTAGATACCCAGTGATAACATCCAAGCTGATCCTTATAGGATGTTAGATACCCAGTGATAACATCCAGACTGGTCCTTACAGGATGTTAGATACCCAGTGATAACATCCAGACTGATCCTTATAGGATATTAGATACCCAGTGATAACATCCAGACTGGTCCTTACAGGATGTTAGATACCCAGTGATAACATCTAGACTGATCCTTACAGGATGTTAGATACCCAGTGATAACATCCAGACTGATCCTTAAAGGACGTTAGATACCCAGTGATAACATCCAGACTGATCCTTAAAGGATGTTAAATACCCAGTGATAACATCCAAGCTGATCCTTATAGAATGTTAGATACCCAGTGATAACATCCAGACTGGTCCTTAAAGGATATTAGACACCCAGTGATAACATCCAGACTGCTCCTTACAAAATGTTAGATACCCAGTGCTAACATCCAGACTGGTCATTACAAGATGTTGGATACCCAATAATAACATCCATACTGATCCTAACAAGGTGTTAGATACCCAGTGCTAACATCCAAGCTGATCCTTATAGGATGTTAGATACCCAGTGATAACATCCAGACTGGTCCTTACAGGATATTAGATACCCAGTGATAACATCCAAGCTGATTCTTATAGGATGTTAGATACCCAGTGATAACATCCAGACTGGTCCTTACAGGATGTTAGATACCCAGTGATAACATCCAGACTGATCGTTATAGGATATTAGATACCCAGTGATAACATCCAGACTGGTCCTTACAGGATGTTAGATATCCAGTGATAACATCCAGACTGATCCTTACAGGATGTTAGGTACCCAGTGATAACATCCAGACTGATCCTTAAAGGACGTTAGATACCCAGTGATAACATCCAGACTGATTCTTAAAGGATGTTAAATACCCAGTGATAACATCCAAGCTGATCCTTATAGGATGTTAGATACCCAGTGATAACATCCAGACTGGTCCTTAAAGGATATTAGACACCCAGTGATAACATCCAGACTGCTCCTTACAAAATGTTAGATACCCAGTGCTAACATCCAGACTGGTCATTACAAGATGTTAGATACCCAATAATAACATCCATACTGATCCTAACAAGGTGTTAGATACCCAGTGCTAACATCCAAGCTGATCCTTATAGGATGTTAGACACCCAGTGATAACATCCAGACTGATCCTTACAGGATATTAGATACCCAGTGATAACATCCAGTATGATCGTGTATTCCTCCTGTAACTTTCTTATCCTACTAACATACACGAATTTTTGACTTTTTGACTTCCATATTCACAGTTTTGGTAATCTTACGTTTACGATATGATCCAATTCAACAAGTAATGGTTTCATATAATTAAAACTTAATAAATCTCGGGTCGTATGTGAGAAATATTTCTCCGCTTGATGGCTATTAATTGAACAAAGAAACTAAACTTCATTCTTTCTGTTAAAAACATCACTGATTTGTTAGTGTTAATACCCAAACTGATTGTGTTAGTGTTAATACCCAAACTGATTGTGTTTGTGTTAATACCCAAACTGATTGTGTTTGTGTTAATACCCAAACTGATTGAGTTTGTGTTAATACCCAAACTGATTGTGTTAGTGTTAATACCCAAACTGATTGTGTTTGTGTTAATACCCAAACTGATTTGTTAGTGTTAATACCCAAACTGATTGTGTTTGTGTTAATACCCAAACTGATTGAGTTTGTGTTAATACCCAAACTGATTGTGTTTGTGTTAATACCCAAACTGATTGTGTTAGTGTTAATACCCAAACTGATTGAGTTTGTGTTAATACCCAAACTGATTGTGTTTGTGTTAATACCCAAACTGATTGTGTTAGTGTTAATACCCAAACTGATTGTGTTAGTGTTAATACCCAAACTGATTGTGTTTGTGTTAATACCCAAACTGATTGTGTTTGTGTTAATACCCAAACTGATTGTGTTAGTGTTAATACCCAAACTGATTGTGTTTGTGTTAATACCCAAACTGATTGTGTTTGTGTTAATACCCAAACTGATTGTGTTAGTGTTAATACCCAAACTGATTGTGTTAGTGTTAATACCCAAACTGATTGTGTTTGTGTTAATACCCAAACTGATTGTGTTTGTGTTAATACCCAAACTGATTGTGTTAGTGTTAATACCCAAACTGATTGAGTTAATACCCAAACTGATTGTGTTAGTGTTAATACCCAAACTGATTTGTTAGTGTTAATACCCAAACTGATTGTGTTTGTGTTAATACCCAAACTGATTTGTTAGTGTTAATACCCAAACTGATTGTGTTTGTGTTAATACCCAAACTGATTGTGTTTGATAGAAACGGTGCTTTGTTACCAGAAAGATGCTCTCAAAATGTAATCAGATATGAAGATCTTTCTCATTGTGTTCCTGTGGTGACCAATACAGTAGACGATGAAACGAAAAGCTAGTTTTAGTTTACTTCTAACTAACTCACATAAGTATTATGATAATTTAAATGTCTTAGAAACTTTATTGTGTGATTAGAGAGTGGTTATGACAAACCTTGTCCCGATTTACATAAAAACTTCAGTTCTGATTTATAGACAAACTTAGGGTTATTATTTATGGGAAACGTATTTCTCTTATGCACAATAAAGGATCGTGACATATATAGAAATATATACAAATCCTGATTCTTCAACAAGACAAACATGAGATCCTATCTATAGATATGTCGAATAAACACCTGATTCTTCAACAAGACAAACATGAGATCCTATCTATAGATATGTCGAATAAACACCTGATTCTTCAACAAGACAAACATGAGATCCTATCTATAGATATGTCGAATAAACATTTATTCTAATCAACCACATATCGTATTTTCGACGTAATTTGTTGTGATGTAATTTTTCTTTATGATAATTTATATGTTTCGTATTAACCAAGTACGTTTTGTTTAAGGGAACATAAAAAACGAGTCCATCCGCACTGTTTAAAAGTAGAATACTGCAATATGTTATCACTGAGTTTATTTTTCTGAAAATATACATATAGATATATCTGATTTGTGTTACATGGGGCTGTTAATCTGATGCTGTTTAACTCTAATCCACACAGTTAAAGTTGAGTCTATGGGTGCGTACGCATTACCTAAGGTATTGACTCTACCAACACAGAGAAATAGCCAATGGTGTGCAGTCACTATTACTGATTTAGTTGTATTTATTGTATTTCAGTATATTTATTGTTGTTTTCCTTATGAATATTTCATCTTCCACAAATAACTTTCGTATAATATAAACACGGATATTAAACATAATCAAATTCCAGCAACGCAAACACATCCAACAACTTGTGAAAATATTGCAATTATAACAAAAACAAAACACGTTCCTTATAAACAAATTGTGATTCACGTGGAACTGTTTTGGAAATAATAAAAAAAATCAAATCACTTCATTTGTGAAGTGAAACGACCACGTGTTTCCTCCCAGGATTAACAATGACTTGTTCTTCTTTTTGTCTCAACTGAAAACATGAAGATAAAACCAAGAATATTGTGTAAAAAAGTAGATTTCCGCCCTAACTGCGGTGTACACTAAACCGTGGGGAGCTGAGTGAAACTTTAGTTTTTGATAAAGTTTTTTCAGTAGTGTAGGTAGGACTTGGAAACTAGGGATGTTTAGTTAGACATCAAGATTTAATAACGACATATCAAAGTATAGGTTTCTCCAAGAAACAACTCAACCTAGGTGGATCTGGTTCATGCTTCTGAGAAAACTGATATAGTCAGAGTTGCCATACACGTAAAATATGTAGAGCAGTGGTACTACCTTCGGTAGATTCTCTTAGGTCTTGTTGTCCTCTGATAGACCACTCTCTTAGGTCTCGTTGTCTTCTGATAGACCACTCTCTTACATCTTGTTGTCTTCTGATAGACCACTATCTCAGGTCTTTTTGTCTTCTGATAGACTACTATCTTAGTTCTTATTGTCTTCTGATAAACCACTCTCTTAGTTCTTATTGTCTTCTGATAGACCACTCTCTTAGGTCTTGTTGTCTTCTGATAGACCACTCTCTTAGGTCTTGTTGTCTTCTGATAGACCACTCTCTTAGGTCTTGTTGTCTTCTGATAGACCACTCTCTTAGGTCTTGTTGTCTTCTGATAGACTACTATCTTAGTTCTTATTGTCTTCTGATAAACCACTCTCTTAGTTCTTATTGTCTTCTGATATACCACTCTCTTAGGTCTTGTAGTCTTCTGATAGACCACTCTCTTAGGTCTTGTAGTCTTATGATAGACCACTCTCTTACATCTTGTTGTCTTCTGATAGACCACTCTCTTAGTTCTTATTGTCTTCTGACAGACCACTCTCTTAGGTCTTGTTGTCCTCTGATAGACTACTATCTTAGTTCTTATTGTCTTCTGATAGACCACTCTTGTAGATCTTGTTGTCTTCTGATAGACCACTATCTTAGGTCTTGTTGTCTTCTGATAGACCACTCTCTTAGGTCTTGTTGTCTTCTGATAGACTACTATCTTAGTTCTTATTGTCTTCTGATAAACCACTCTCTTAGTTCTTATTGTCTTCTGATATACCACTCTCTTAGGTCTTGTAGTCTTCTGATAGACCACTCTTGTAGATCTTGTTGTCTTCTGATAGACCACTCTCTTAGGTCTTGCTGTCTTCTGATAGACCACTCTCTTAGGTCTTGTTGTCTTCTGATAGACCACTCTCTTAGGTCTTGTTGTCTTCTGATAGACTACTATCTTAGTTCTTATTGTCTTCTGATAGACCACTCTCTTAGGTCTTGTTGTCTTCTGATAGATCACTCTCTTAGGTCTTGTTGTCTTCTGATAGACTACTATCTTAGTTCTTATTGTCTTCTGATAAACCACTCTCTTAGTTCTTATTGTCTTCTGATATACCACTCTCTTAGGTCTTGTAGTCTTCTGATAGACCACTCTCTTAGGTCTTGTAGTCTTATGATAGACCACTCTCTTACATCTTGTTGTCTTCTGATAGACCACTCTCTTAGTTCTTATTGTCTTCTGACAGACCACTCTCTTAGGTCTTGTTGTCCTCTGATAGACTACTATCTTAGTTCTTATTGTCTTCTGATAGACCACTCTTGTAGATCTTGTTGTCTTCTGATAGACCACTATCTTAGGTCTTGTTGTCTTCTGATAGACCACTCTCTTAGGTCTTGTTGTCTTCTGATAGACTACTATCTTAGTTCTTATTGTCTTCTGATAAACCACTCTCTTAGTTCTTATTGTCTTCTGATATACCACTCTCTTAGGTCTTGTAGTCTTCTGATAGACCACTCTCTTAGGTCTTGTAGTCTTATGATAGACCACTCTCTTACATCTTGTTGTCTTCTGATAGACCACTCTCTTAGTTCTTATTGTCTTCTGACAGACCACTCTCTTAGGTCTTGTTGTCCTCTGATAGACTACTATCTTAGTTCTTATTGTCTTCTGATAGACCACTCTTGTAGATCTTGTTGTCTTCTGATAGACCACTATCTTAGGTCTTGTTGTCTTCTGATGGACCACTCTTTTAGGTCTTGTTGTCTTCTGATAGACCACTCTCTTAGGTCTTGTTGTCTTCTGATAAAATACTATCTTCGTTCTTATTGTCTTCTGATAGACCACTATCTTAGGTCTTGTTGTCCTTTGATATACTACTATTTTAATTCTTATTGTCTTCTGATAGACCTCTCTCTTTTATTCTTCTAATGAACTTTTAATAGTTATATATTATTGTCTTTCACTGTAGTATTCTGGATTAAACTCGTCAAAGATCCAGATCTAGTCTGGTGGATTCTTCTGGATCAAGTTTTCTTCTAGTAAGCTCTTCAGTTTTCCAGATCTAGTCTGGTACACTCTTCTGGATTAAACTTTCTTCTAGTGAACTTGACAAGATTCCAGATCTAACCTGTTAGACTTTCCTGGATTAAACTTTCTTCTATCAAACTCGTTAGGGTTTCAGTGTTAATTTGATGGACTCTTATGCGTTACATTATGTACCGGGATTTTTCTTAGATTTATTATATTCTATATATTCTTCTGAATTACATTCACTTTTATCATCTCCTCTTGGGTACATTCTCTTTGTAGAAAATTTCTGGATTACATTTTCTTCTACGTATTCTTTTGGGTCACGTTGCCTTTTAGTAGGATTCAATTATATTAAAACAATTTTGAATTTGCAAATTAACAAGTTAATTGAAAACTACTGCCAGTATAAAGTCGCGATGGAACGAAAAGAATCATCTTGGGGTGCAAGGACCACCCAGAACGAGACCTACAACAAGTTTAACTCCAACTGTGATAAGTAAAGTTGGTATCTTGTAAAAATTGAGACTCCACCATAATATCGGTCATTGGTAAAAGTCTTTCACGCACCCTAGGCAACATAATGAAGAAGTAGCTTCGTATGGAAAATCAACACATCTCGCATGAGTTGATTTCACGACATCTTCTTTCAACCACTGCATACTTAAAACAGCTGAAAAATAAAATAAGTATTCATGTTACTCCACCCAAAAACATACCAACTACAACTGGATTTCTGAGTAATCCGACTGCAATGGTGTAGCATAAAATTGAAATGTGCATGTTTTACACTGTTTGTATTTTACGTTAAAGCGACACCTAGTGAATATGTCTTACAAGCATTTAAAACTTATAGTGCATTAAATATTATAGTTATCTGCGGCTCTTAAATGAAATACATTTAAGATCTTTTCTTTGTCAGCAGAGCTATAGAACCAAACCTGTGACGCTAAGTTCAAGCAACAGACTTAATCCATACACATCATATAATTACTGTTCACACAATTATAGTTATTAGTAAGTAGCACCTAATACAAATAAATTCAAGGTTACATGAATCTAAGATCCATTTTATTTCAATTTCAGACTCGCTGTATATCTCACGGTAAATATTTTAGTCATGTTCCCATCTAACCACGGTTCCCGAGTGAAGCAAAACTTTGTGGGACTAAATAACCATGTGGTGAGGCAAAAATTCCCATGATTCGTCGGTGTGGTTAAGATTCACACTCATGTCACGAGATGGTATCATGCTTAGCCATTCCAGGGAATGATTCTAATACCCTTTGTTGTGGGCGTGTGAGAACATGGAAACAAACGAAAACAAATGGCTTTCAAGAAGGATATGTTAGATTTAAAAACCAAAAGACGTTGACTTACAACTTCCTTACCGTTTTACTGTGTTACACGTACTGTTTACCTTTATTATTACTGTTTTACTGTGTTACACGTACTGTTTACCTTTATGATTACTGTTTTATTGTATTACACCTGCTATTTACCTTTGTTGTATTTATTACCGTTTTACTGTGTTACACCTGCTGTTTATCTTTGTTGAATTTATTACCGTTTTACTGTGATACACGTGCTGTTTACCTTTGTTGTATTTATTACCGTTTTACTGTGATACACGTGCTGTTTATCTTTGTTGTATTTATTACCGTTTTACTGTGTTACACATGCTGTTTACTTTTGTTGAATTTATTACCGTCTTACTGTGTTACACCTGCTGTTTATCTTTGTTGAATTAATTACCGTCTTACTGTGTTACACCTGCTGTTTATCTTTGTTGAATTTATTACCGTCTTACTGTGTTACACCTGCTGTTTACCTTTGTTGTATTTATAACCGTTTTACTGTGTTACACGTGCTGTTTATCTTTGTTCAATTTATTACCGTGTTACTGTGATACACGTGCTGTTTATCTTTGTTGAATTTATCACCGTCTTACTGTGTTACACCTGCTGTTTATCTTTGTTGAATTTATTACCGTCTTACTGTGTTACACCTGCTGTTTATCTTTGTTGAATTTATTACCGTCTTACTGTGTTACACCTGCTGTTTATCTTTGTTGAACTTATTACCGTCTTACTGTGTTACACCTGCTGTTTATCTTTGTTGAATTTATTACGTCTTATTGTGTTACACGTGCTGTTTACCTTTGTTGTATTTATTACCGTTTTACAGTGTTACACGTGCTGTTTACCTTTGTTGTATTTATAACCGTTTTACTGTGTTACACGTGCTGTTTATCTTTGTTGTATTTATTACCGTTTTACTGTGATACACGTCCTGTTTACCTTTATTATGTTTATTACCTCTGTACTTTAAAACCTCTTTTAATGAGATCATAACATATTTTAACATCCTATTTGTTGTATTAACATATGTGTAATAGTTCACAGACACGTTACAACGGTACGTATTTAATAACTTCCATAATAATAAGTTAAAACATTCTCTATCTTTATTTTTATTATTCTGAAATAAAAGTTCTGTTATAACTGTTTTTCTATTAATGGTATAAATACAATCATACAATAATGACAATAAGAGGTGACAGGACTACGAGGCTTGGCGTGGTCAGGTGGTTAAGGCACTCGACTCATAAGCCAAAGGTCATGAGTTCAAATCCTTGTAACACCAAACAAGTTCGCTCTTTCAACCGTGGGGGCGTTATAAAGTTACGATTTATCCTCCTATTTGTTGGTAAAAGAGTAGCCCACCAGCTGGTGGTGGGTGGTGATGACTATCTGCTTTCTCTCTAGTCTTACTCTGCTAAATTAGGGACGGCTAGCGGAGATAGCCCTCGTGTAGCTTTGTGCGACATTCAAAACAATACCGAAACATGTTTTTGTTCTTTTTAACTACGTCATTTAGTATAAAATTCAACAATATTTTTGTAGTAGCAAGACACGAAGTCCCTTGGTGGAAATGAATAAAACACTCCTTGAATAAAATTAATACCACATCAGTTTCCCATCAGATGATATCAAAATGAGAATAGCTTTTATTTTGCCAATTATGTTAAGAGTAGCCGTGCAGGCGGCGGGTGCTGCTGCTTTAATAGTATTATTCACTTATATATGGCTATTTCTATTCATATGGATCTCAGATCAACTATTCCATGCGTGGTATAAATGAGGTGCCTTTTGAAAATACCAAAATAATTATAATCCTTGGATTAGTAGCCACCTACCGGCAGTGAAGTAAAATACATGCCGTGACTTAAATCGACTTTTTTTTTTCCCACGTTACATATGAGGCAAATCGTCCACTTCTTTCAACTTGAGAGTTGGTAATTATTGGGAAAGCCAGAGAAACTTTCTTCTCAGCCCTCCATGTTGCTTGTGAAAACAGTTCCCAGAGTTGGCCTGAATTTAAAGACACCCCAACGATACACGTGCTATGCACGTGCAAGAGTTAATATCTCTCTGGGATCGATCTACCAAGCTTTACAACCAAGTGACGTAATTTAGAAGTGGAACTGCCACTTAATTACCAATACTTCATTTCTGATACAGACATCACGTAATTTAAACCTGGTCTGCGAGTTCTGACACACACATCACGTAATTTACCCCAGATCTAGGAGTACGAAACTCTGTAATGACTTATCACCATAGTAACAGTAACAGACGTCCCTTCTAAACATCTATCTTAGTAAAACATGAAAATCTACCTTCTGTCTCAAAATATTCAACTTCTGTAAATATCCAATCAGTGAGTTATTATTACGTTGTGATGTTCTTTTCTCTGTAAATGTCCAAACAGTGAGGTATTATTACGTTGTGATGTTCTATTCTGTGTAAATGTCCAAACAGTGAGGTATTATTACGTTGTGATGCTCTATTCTCTGTAAATGTTCAAACAGTGAGGTATTATTACGTTGTGATGTTCTATTCTCTGTAAATGTTCAAACAGTGAGGTATTATTACGTTGTGATGTTCTATTCTCTGTAAATGTTCAAACAGTGAGGTATTATTACGTTGTGATTTTCTTTTCTATGTAATGGTCCAAACGGTGAGTTATTATTACGTTGTGATGTTCTATTCTGTGTAAATGTTCAAACAGTGGGTTATTATTACGTTGTGATGTTCTATTCTGTGTAAATGTCCAAACAGTGAGGTATTATTACGTTGTGATGTTCTATTCTGTGTAAATGTTCAAACAATGAGGTATTATTACGTTGTGATGTTCTATTCTGTGTAAATGTCCAAACAGTGAGGTATTATTGCGTTGTGACGTACTTGAGAACACATTTTTATTTGAAATGGGTTTCTCGTCATAATGAATGTTGTAACTATAGTTTATTGTAATGATTCTGATAAAAAGAACGTAATTTAAAAACAAGAATTGATATGAAACAGTTCAGTAACTTTAGTCAGTTCACTCTTGTTAAAATAACATTTTTTAAAATAACAAGCACGACTTGTTTTATATTCTCAAAAATAATTTTGCTAGTTTTTTTTCCCTCTTCTGACCAATGTTTGCGCTTTTAGTAAACCTGACGAGGAAATTGAATTGCATCGTATTGCGGTAAACGTCACATTAGGCTTAAAATAACTACATCAGATATAGTTAAACTTTGTATCGTAAGAAAGGAAAGTTTGACTTTCAGGCCTGGAGCTACTTGTGATATCGCACATGATTTCCCAGTAATATATCAGTAACGGAAATCATTATATCATTATTGTATTACAAATTGTGATAACTGCGGATATATTATTCAATTTTCTTTAATGATATAGAATATTTAATCGTTATTTTACAGCTTGAAGCTGAGAAACAAGAATATTAATATATATATATATTTCTTGTTTTTCCTGCTGAGTGGGAAAGGTGTCCTGACCTCTGGGACGTGCATCAAAAAGAGATTTTTAATTACGTGTTGACGTTCAGGACAAAGCTATATAATGGGCTATCTGTGCTCTGCCCACGAAGGATATCGAAACTCAGTTTCTGCATTGTAAATCCGCAGACACACCGCTAGGAAGCGCTTCTGAGTATCACTTGCAGTCTTGTGTCAGTTACCACTTACAACAATCCTCAAAGTGGCTAGATATGAAAAAAACATTTGTTATTTCACGTATGGAGATTCAACACCCAATCAAAAACTAGTCAATCACAACAGGCTGCTGTGAATATCTTGAAGTGTTTTAGCAGAATCTGGAACCAAATCAGTGGTATAACTACATCTGTTCATCATACCCAACACAAGCAAATAACTGTTACCTCGGAATTTTGGCTTACCACAATTGTAGGATACCTGCTATGACACTGAGTTAAATGCTCACAGTCTCAAATGAATGCAGGACAGTGTACCATCAGATGCGACTTCTATGGATTACACTATATTACTAATGCAACTATGAGTAATATATATATATATATATATGTTTAAAGGTTTTCAAGTGATGAATATAAATATTAGCATACAAGTCACGTGAATAATGAATTATCCATTTTCCCAAAGACAGGTTCTAGAAAACGATTAAGCCACATTTGAGCCAATTCTATCTCTACTTTTATCTGTATTTAACGTGTTGACGGCCGTGTAATATTGGAGTGCTAAACCTGTTTCGTAATTTTTAGCTTCAAACTCCGTAATAAGTTGTTAATAGTTTTATAATCGACGGTATATTTTTCTGGTGATTTGATAACTGACGTATTGAGTCTCTGAATAACAATCAATATTGAAATTGATTCATTTCGACTCAAAATTATGTAGAAGGTTTATAAACAAACTCAAAGTCACAAAATATGGACAAATGGGTTTAGTACCACATATGTTTAAATAACTATTGTAAATTTAAAGACAGGGTTTATACCATCTATAACTTTATATGTCAGTACGGTTACGTGAGATTTACCATTCGTTTTTCAGTTCAAACATTAAAGAATATACACAGAATCCCTTATGATATCGGTCAGTTATTTTCACAAGACTATGTCATTCATTCCTACCGTCAATCGATAGTGAATTAGTATATGACTGTGTACTAACTTGGAAGGGAAGGCACCAACCGCCAACTCTTGCTCGAGTCTTTACAAATAAAAACTGGTATTTGCCGTCACATTATAACTCCCCAACAGTGGAAGTGAGACGAGCGCCCTCATCGCCGGGTTTTGTATTTCTAAAAATGTAAGTTTTTAATTTAGAGTAACATTACACGAGAACTATCTGCGCTAGCCGTCCCTAATTTAATAAAGACTAAAGGAAAGGCAGCTAGTCATCACCGCCCACCGCAAACTCTTGGGCTACTCTTTTACTAAGGAATAGTAGAATTGAACGTCACATTATAACGTCCCCACAGCTGAAAGGCAAACAAGTTTAGTGTGACAGGGATTCGAACCTACGACTCTTAGATTATAAGTTGAACGTCCTAATCAGTTGGCCATGCAAACTACTATTTAATTTTAATTTTTTTTAGTTTATTAATATGAGTTCCTAATAATATGGATATAACATCCAGTAATCTGTAACCTTTTCGATACCACGAAGCGACTTAATGTGGCAGACCACTAAAATACAAAGACAACAAAAAACATTATAAATGTATATTATGCCAATTTCTTATTTGTTATTATTAAATTCCATGGACCGACAAGGTGGTTGCGTGGCCCAACGTCCGTTCGTTGACTGGTGCTTGGTAGTTAAGTCTTAGTAATATAAATACGTTTTTGAAACTTATGAGAAAACAACGTCGTGTAATGTTTCTCAAGTGAATTTCTGTTCACAAAATCTCCCAGACATATTCTTGTTGATCTGGGGCATTTACTGAAATCTTTCATGTGAACTTAACATTTAAATGAACAAATTAATCATAAAAGTTCAGAATGTTTTGGATGAGTTACAGAAACCTATGTTTGCGGGTGGCGTCATCTGTAGCTGAGAAAAAAAACTATATATTATTTAATGGTGCAGACATGCAAATTACAGCAATTCAACTCAAAATCTGAGGGTCGCGGGTTCGAATCCCGGTCGCACCAAACATGCCTGCCCTTTCAACCGTGGGGGCATTATAATGTTACAATCAATCCCACTATTTGTTGGTAAAAGAGTAGCCCAAGAGTTGGCGGTGGGTGGCGATGACTAGCTGCTTTCCCTCTAGTCTTACATTGCTAAATTAGGGACGGCTAGCGCAGATAGCCCTCGAGTAGCTATGTGCGAAATTCAAAAACAAAAAAAACTTTCACGTGGCAATTTACAATTAATGAGATTAATGTACTAGAAAATGCACGAGTTGAACTTTTCAACCAAAATGCACGCTACAAAAAATACCGGATTTTGTTTTTATGGCGGATTTAGAAAATTTCGTAACACGACAAAATTACGAATATCGAATTAAAATTTTAAACTACCTTCTATGTTTTTGGAAATTTCCCGTGTCACTACAGTAGACATCACTTATAATAAAGTTAGAATAGGGATTTATTACTTCAACAGTAGATATTCAACCTTGTTTATGTTTTTTTTTTTTTTGCAATTCCTATTTGAAGTTTGACTATATTTAAAACTATAACTCTTTGAGGAACAGAATTCAACAGTTTTTAAACAGAAATGATATGTTTAAAGTGATACATATAAAAGGTGATAGGAAGTAATGGCCACGTGCGAGATAAACAAAAAATATCCAGTAGTGACATAGAATCAATAATTAACAAAATCTGTTGTTTGTTAAACGGAAAGGGCTATCCGTGTTGTGCCCACTGCCAGTATCTAAGCCCAGAAGTTTCAGACTGAACCAAGAGGCGTGTTTTCTTGTAGAAAAGTCACGTCAAGCTATCTGTTGGATCTAATAATGACTCGTTACCAAGATACAATTTTTGAGACTGAATTAAACGAAGATGTGTTAAGGTGTCTAGTTTCGTGTTTCTATACCAAACAATCATTGACTGTTTCTATGTATGAAACAAAACAGTTAAAGTGTACGAATGACCGTTTCTTTCTCAAAGAGAACAAAGGTTATGTTTCAACCTTATTTTAAGATGTTTTTATTTATTTAGATTTTAAAAAAGCTTCCAAGTTTTATTTTACGATTGACTAAAAGTCAAACATAACCATAAAAACTGATATATAACAGCAATCTTTTAAAATAACAAACGGTGAACTTCTGTAGAGTTATGGAGTTCATGTGAAGTGAAGAACACTGATTTCATCTTCATGAAGATTTATTAATATTCCAGCCTTTCTAAACCACCACTTTAGTTCTCAACATTTAAAGCCCTCTCTCTGTATGTACACATCTTCCTTTATCTATACTGCCAGAAAGGTAAAATGTTTGACGGTGTTATAATGATAAATTTTTGTTGCACAAAAAAACAGACGTCAAGAATTTTACAAAAACCAATTACATTATTAGTTTAAAATGGAATATACTGATGATTGAAGGTGACAAACTCTGTTATAAATTTTTTTATAGCTGAAATCAATACACAGTTCTGTGCACAAACACATCTCAAAATTATGTAAAAAACATTTTTTGCATAAGATATTATGGAATACTTTCAAGACCAGCTTGTTGTGATATATAATGGAGGGAGAACTAGCACGAACTTTAAAACAGTTCTGTTTGTCATTTCCTGCTACAATCAATCTTTATAAAAACAGTACTTTAAACGGATAAGTTACAACTTATTACAGACAGTAACTCCAGTCCCGATTCCTAGATTTCCTCTCCGTAATCTCGAGCAACCTAATTTTGTTAACACTGACATAGATATTTAAACACAGAAAATAAAAACCCTGAGATAAACTGTAGTTTGGGTATTGAACAACAATTAATATAACAGTTTTATATATTAATGTTCACAATAAGAATCATCACAACAGTCAAATGGAAAGATAATAATCTGTTTCATTTAAGTACCAACAAACAACAAATCCTAATACAAAGTATCAGTACCATCTACAACTTTAAACCAACATCAAAGAGTAAATGTTGGATTACGGAGACAAGTGAAAACACACAGTGCTCAACCACCCGTGATGACGAGAAACCAGCTTGAAGTAAAAATGTATCTCAGGATGGCTGGTATGGGTATTAATACTTACTTTTATCAATAAAGCAGAGAACCTAAAGATGGCCTACAAAAATCAAAACACTGTTCTTTGTTTTATTAACACCCGTACATTAGTACTGAACCACATTTTGTTAAAAGAGTGTTCCCATCAACGTTTAGTAATAAAGATTCTAACTGTTAGAACATTCATCATACCACATTACAACATGCCCACAAAGCCTATCCACAGACTAACCTTAGTTAACACTAATATTAGATCACAATATTCAATGTTTTCAGTGAAAAAAACAACAGGTGTATCTCAAACAGTAATACTGTCACTGTGGAAGGCTTGAATAAATCATTTAGAGACCACTGACCATCTTGTTGACTTGATTGTTAAAAGACAAACACTTGGGACATGTTTGAAGAATATATTTATTGTTTAAATAATACAAAACATTCTGACTAACGTGTCTCAAGTTCTTTACCTTTCTCATTCTGTTTCTTTCTAACTAACGTGTCTCAAGTTCTTTACCTTTCTCATTCTCTTTCTTCTCAAAAGACTTTTCTTTGGCCTATAATAAATAAACAGATATCTGTAGTCCAACTTTATAAATAAAATTACAGATAAGACAACCACACAAATAATAACAACAAATATTTATTTTATTCTAGCAGAGTTTATTAAAAGTTAAATTATTTCTGTACATAAAACACTACAGTCTCAGACAGACGTGTCTCAGCTTCTAAAACTTTACGACAGTTCAAAACTGGTGTCAGATATAAATATAGTTCCACCACAGTACCCTTCATTAGTTTTATTGGACAGAGAGTTCTACCACAGTACACTTCATTCAGGCAGTTTCACTACATTACAGTTTTATTGGACAGAGAGATCCACCACAGCAGACTTCATTCAGACAGTTTCACTACATTAGTTTTATTGAACAGAGAGTTCCACCACAGTACACTTCATTCAGACAGTTTCATTACATTAGTTTTATTGAACAGAGAGTTCCACCACAGTACACTTCATTCAGACAGTTTCATTACATTAGTTTTATTGAACAGAGAGTTCCACCACAGTACACTTCATTCAGACAGTTTCACTACATTAGTTTTATTGAACAGAGAGTTCCACCACAGTACACTTCATTCAGACAGTTTCACTACATTAGTTTTATTGAACAGAGAGTTCCACCACAGTACACTTAATTCAGTTTCATTACATTAGTTTTATTGAACAGAGAGTTCCACCACAGTACACTTCATTCAGACAGTTTCACTACATTAGTTTTATTGAACAAAGAGTTCCACCACAGTACACTTCATTCAGACAGTTTCACTACATTAGTTTTATTGAACAGAGTTCCACCACAGTACACTTCATTCAGACAGTTTCACTACATTAGTTTTATTGAACAGAGAGTTCCACCACAGTACACTTCATTCAGACAGTTTCACTACATTAGTTTTATTGAACAGAGTTCCACCACAGTACACTTCATTCAGACAGTTTCACTACATTAGTTTTATTGAACAAAGAGTTCCACCACAGTACACTTCATTCAGACAGTTTCATTACATTAGTTTTATTGAACAGAGTTCCACCACAGTACACTTCATTCAGACAGTTTCATTACATTAGTTTTATTGAACAGAGTTCCACCACAGTACACTTCATTCAGACAGTTTCACTACATTAGTTTTATTGAACAGAGAGTTCCACCACAGTACACTTCATTCAGACAGTTTCATTACATTAGTTTTATTGGACAGAGAGTTCCACCACAGTACACTTCATTCAGACAGTTTCATTACATTAGTTTTATTGAACAGAGAGTTCCACCACAGTACACTTCATTCAGACAGTTTCATTACATTAGTTTTATTGAACAGAGAGTTCCACCACAGTACACTTCATTCAGACAGTTTCACTACATTAGTTTTATTGAACAGAGAGTTCCACCACAGTACACTTAATTCAGTTTCATTACATTAGTTTTATTGAACAGAGAGTTCCACCACAGTACACTTCATTCAGACAGTTTCACTACATTAGTTTTATTGGACAGAGAGTTCCACCACAGTACACTTCATTCAGTTTCATTACATTAGTTTTATTGAACAGAGAGTTCCACCACAGTACACTTCATTCAGACAGTTTCACTACATTAGTTTTATTGGACAGAGAGTTCCACCACAGTACACTTCATTCAGACATTTATATGCAAAAACGGCTCGTTTGGGTTGAGAAATATTTTACATAGAAGAGCGAACAATGTTTCGACCTTCTTCGGTCATCATCAGGTTCACAAAGAGAGTTCCACCACAGTACACTTCATTCAGACAGTTTCACTACATTAGTTTTATTGAACAGAGTTCCACCACAGTACACTTCATTCAGACAGTTTCATTACATTAGTTTTATTGAACAGAGAGTTCCACCACAGTACACTTCATTCAGACAGTTTCATTACATTAGTTTTATTGAACAGAGAGTTCCACCACAGTACACTTCATTCAGACAGTTTCACTACATTAGTTTTATTGAACAGAGTTCCACCACAGTACACTTCATTCAGACAGTTTCACTACATTAGTTTTATTGAACAGAGTTCCACCACAGTACACTTCATTCAGACAGTTTCATTACATTAGTTTTATTGAACAGAGAGTTCCACCACAGTACACTTCATTCAGACAGTTTCACTACATTAGTTTTATTGGACAGAGAGTTCCACCACAGTACACTTCATTCAGACAGTTTCACTACATTAGTTTTATTGGACAGAGTGTTCCACCACAGTACACTTCATTCAAACAGTTTCACTACATTAGTTTTATTGGACAGAGTGTTTCACCACAGTACACTTCATTGAGACAGTTTCACTACATTAGTTTTATTGAACAGAGTTCCACCACAGTACACTTCATTGAGACAGTTTCACTACATTAGTTTTATTGGACAGTGTGTTCCACCACAGTACACTTCATTCAGACAGTTTCATTACATTAGTTTTATTGGACAGAGTGTTCCACCACAGTACACTTCATTGAGACAGTTTCACTACATTAGTTTTATTGAACAGAGTTCCACCACAGTACACTTCATTCAGACAGTTTCACTACATTAGTTTTATTGGACAGAGTGTTCCACCACAGTACACTTCATTCAGACAGTTTCATTACATTAGTTTTATTGAACAGAGTTCCACCACAGTACACTTCATTAAGACAGTTTCACTACATTAGTTTTATTGGACAGAGTGTTCCACCACAGTACACTTCATTCAGACAGTTTAACTACATTAGTTTTATTGAACAGAGTTCCACCACAGTACACTTCATTCAGACAGTTTCATTACATTAGTTTTATTGAACAGAGTTCCACCACAGTACACTTCATTCAGACAGTTTCATTACATTAGTTTTATTGAACAGAGTTCCACCACAGTACACTTCATTCAGACAGTTTCATTACATTAGTTTTATTGAACAGAGAGTTCCACCACAGTACACTTCATTCAGACAGTTTCATTACATTAGTTTTATTGAACAGAGTTCCACCACAGTACACTTCATTCAGACAGTTTCATTACATTAGTTTTATTGAACAGAGTTCCACCACAGTACACTTCATTCAGACAGTTTCACTACATTAGTTTTATTGAACAGAGTTCCACCACAGTACACTTCATTCAGACAGTTTCATTACATTAGTTTTATTGAACAGAGTTCCACCACAGTACACTTCATTCAGACAGTTTCATTACATTAGTTTTATTGAACAGAGTTCCACCACAGTACACTTCATTCAGACAGTTTCATTACATTAGTTTTATTGAACAGAGTTCCACCACAGTACACATTGAGACAGTTTCACTACATTACAGTTTTATTGGACAGAGTTCCACCACAGTACACTTCATTCAGACAGTTTCACTACATTAGTTTTATTGAACAGAGTTCCACCACAGTACACTTCATTCAGACAGTTTAACTACATTACAGTTTTATTGGACAGAGAGTTCCACCACAGTACACATTGAGACAGTTTCACTACATTACAGTTTTGTTAGAGTTTTACCACAGCACATAGAAGCAGTAAACACTTACTTGTTGGTATCACAACCAATACTCACCTTCTCAACTAAGGGAACCAGTTTACCTTCTTTTGCTAGGGTTATCAACAACTCCATTATCAGTGGTAAGTAGTTGTGTTTCCTACGGGTATTCTCTGTCTGCAAGAAAAGTAAGATGTTAATTTCATCACAACAACTACAGAGTAACATTAGATCATACATCACAACTACAGAGTAACTTTAGATCATACATCACAACTACAGAGTAACTTTAGATCATACATCACAACTACAGAGTAACATTAGATCACACATCACAACTACAGAGTAACATTAGATCACACATCACAACTACAGAGTAACATTAGATCACACATCACAACTACAGAGTAACATTAGATCACACATCACAACTACAGAGTAACATTAGATCATACATCACAACTACAGAGTAACATCAGATCATACATCACAACTACAGAGTAACATCAGATCATACATCATAACTACAGAGTAACTTTAGATCATACATCACAACTACAGAGTAACATCAGATCATACATCACAACTACAGAGTAACATCAGATCATACATCACAACTACAGAGTAACATTAGATCATACATCACAACTACAGAGTAACATTAGATCATACATCACAACTACAGAGTAACATCAGATCATACATCACAACTACAGAGTAACATCAGATCATACATCACAACTACAGAGTAACATTAGATCATACATCACAACTACAGAGTAACATTAGATCATACATCACAACTACAGAGTAACATTAGATCATACATCACAACTACAGAGTAACATTAGATCATACATCACAACTACAGAGTAACATTAGATCATACATCACAACTACAGAGTAACATTAGATCATACATCACAACTACAGAGTAACATTAGATCAACATCTGAACATTTCATGATAACATTTACATCACAACTACAGAGTAGCATATCAACATCTGAACAATTCATGGTAACATTTACATCACAACTACAGAGTGACTTGATATCAACATCTGAACAATTCATGGTGACATTTACATCACAACTACAGAGTGACTTGATATCAACATCTGAACAATTCATGGTAACATTTACATCACAACTACAGAGTAACTTGATATCAACATCTGAACAATTCATGGTGACATTTACATCACAACTACAGAGTGACTTGATATCAACATCTGAACAATTCATGGTGACATTTACATCACAACTACAGAGTGACTTGATATCAACATCTGAACAATTCATGGTGACATTTACATCACAACTACAGAGTGACTTGATATCAACATCTGAACAATTCATGGTGACATTTACATCACAACTACAGAGTAACTTGATATCAACATCTGAACAATTCATGGTGACATTTACATCACAACTGCAGAGTAACTTGATATCAACATCTGAACAATTCATGGTGACATTTACATCACAACTGCAGAGTAACTTGATATCAACATCTGAACAATTCATGGTGACATTTACATCACAACTGCAGAGTAACTTGATATCAACATCTGAACAATTCATGGTGACATTTACATCACAACTGCAGAGTAACTTGATATCAACATCTGAACATTTCAGGATAACATTTAAATCACAACTGCAGAGTTACTATAAACAAACATCTGAACATTTCATGGTAACATTTACCTAAGAGCTAAAATTCTTTTCCATCAAAGAAACTGAGGATAATAAATGAGACTTTGTTAAAAGCATATAAAGAGGGCTACAGTAAGGTCTTATAACAGTGGTGTATTTAAAGAACTCACCTTATATTTGTTCATTTTACTTTCTTCGTCAGCTATCATGTCATGTATTTTGTTAATTTCCTGCTGAAGTTCATCTGTTTCCATTCCACCAGACTAGTAGAAACAAAATTTTCAAACTAACAATAATTTTACTTCATTTTATGTCATTCAAGAAACATCACTTTGGCAAATTATGAATGTTACTTTAAAGGATCAGACAACAAAACATAACATCAAAAAGCATCATAATGGTAAATATTGAACAGATAGATTAGAGGGACACGAGAAATGTGCTTTTGTCAATCAAATTGAATGAAATTAAATCGGTAAATGATACCTAACAAATGTCAATCAATATAGTTAAGATATGCTTTCTTATCTGGGACCACTGTTAATATAGTTACAGTGTAATTTGGTTACCTAAACCTGGGGTTAATATTGTAGTTTGGCTATGAAGAACTAGGGTTAACATTTTTACAATGTGCTTTGGTAATGTGGTAGTGGTGGGAGTAAAGGTACACACATGGTACAGATCAGCACACGTGTGTAGAAATACACAACTAACAAACGTTTATTAACTACCCAACTTTGAATGTCTACTGTTTACAAACTCTCTACAAACACTTACGTAACTATACAACAGATAATGTCTTGTTTACAAACTCTCTACAAACACTTACATAACTATACAACAGATAATGTCTTTTGTTTACAAACTCTCTACAAACACTTACGTAACTATACAACAGATAATGTCTTTTGTTTACAAACTCTCTACAAACACTTACGTAACTATACAACAGATAATGTCTTGTTTACAAACTCTCTACAAACACTTACATAACTATACAACAGATGTCTTCTGTTTACAAACTCTCTACAAACACTTACGTAGCTATACAACAGATAATGTCTTGTTTACAAACTCTCTACAAACACTTACGTAGCTATACAACAGATAATGTCTTGTTTACAAACTCTCTACAAACACTTACGTAGCTATACAACAGATAATGTCTTTTGTTTACAAACTCTCTACAAACACTTACGTAGCTATACAACAGATAATGTCTTTTGTTTACAAACTCGCTAGAAACACGTAACTATAGAACAGATAATGTCTTCTGTTTAGAAACACTTACATAACTATACAACAGGCAGTCTTCTGTTTACAAACACTTACTTCTAGTTGACTAGTCAGATCTTCAAGTTTTCTCTGATAAATCATTTTTCGGTCAGAGATAATAGCCATAAGGTTGAAATGTATCTCTCCTTCATTGTATCTAAAGTAAAACAATACCACTTTATTGTAAAACAAGGTTCTATGTATTGAAGAAGATATGTAGGTATAATATTCTGTTCTTTATAAATGACAAGAAACGTAAATATAAATATTTTCCACCACACAATTTAAATCACTTTAAATAAAAAAGATTGTATGCTGTAAGCTAACAAACAAACCAATAAACATACACAGTTACTCACTTTTGAATTCGTTTCTCAATAACTGGACGAACTACATCCAACCAGTCAGTTGAAGTTGGAATTGGACCTGAATAAATCGTTATATAATTCTGGTAAAACCTCTAAATTACATAGCATGTGACATACTAATATTACAAGAATCAACAGAGGTTGATGTGATAACATTACGAGAATAAACAGATACTGACATAATAACGTTAAGAAAATAAACAGATACTGACATAATAAAGTTAAGAGAATAAACAGGTACTGACATAATAAAGTTAAGAGAATAAAGAGGTACTGACATAATGTTACAAGAATCAACAGAGGTTGATGTGATAACATTGAGAATAAACAGATACTGACATAATAACGTTACGAGAATCAACAGGTACTGACATAATAACGTTACAAGAATCAACAGAGGTTGATGTGATAACATTGAGAGTAAACAGATACTGACATAATAACATTACCAGAATCAACAGATACTGACATAATAAAGTTACTAGAATCAACAGGTACTGACATAATAACGTTACAAGAATCAACAGGTACTGACATAAAGTTACAAGAATCAACAGATACTGACATACTAATATTACAAGAATCAACAGAGGTTGATGTGATAACATTACGAGAATAAACAGGTACTGACATAATAACGTTACGAAAATCAACAGGTACTGACATAATAACATTACAAGAATCAACAAGTACTGACATAATAACATTACAAGAATCAACAAGTACTGACATAATAATGTTACAAGAATCAACAGATACTGACATAATAATGTTACAAGAATCAACAGATACTGACATAATAATGTTACAAGAATCAACAGATACTGACAATAATGTTACAAGAATCAACAAGTACTGACATAATAATGTTACAAGAATCAACAGATACTGACATAATAATGTTACAAGAATCAACAGATACTGACATAATAATGTTACAAGAATCAACAAGTACTGACATAATAATGTTACAAGAATCAACAGATACTGACATAATAATGTTACAAGAATCAACAAGTACTGACATAATAAAGTTACAAGAATAAACAGGTACTGACATAATAACATTACAAGAATCAACAAGTACTGACATAATAACATTACGAAAATCAACAGGTACTGACATAATAACGTTACAAGAATCAAGAGGTTCATGTGATAACATTGAGAATAAACAGATACTGACATAATAACGTTACGAGAATCAAAAGGTACTGACATAATAACGTTACGAGAATCAACAGGTACTGACATAATAACGTTACGAGAATCAACAGGTACTGACTTAATAATGTTATGAGAATCAACAGATGCCGGTGTAATAATGTTACGAGAATAAACAGATACTGACATAATAATGTTACAAGAATCAACAAGTACTGACATAATAACAGTATGAGACAGGTAATAGCATTATGAAAATAAACAGGAAATAATATTACAAGAATCAACAGATACTGATACCATCCTTCTAATCACACTAAAATAAAGGTAACTTATGGTGTTATACAATTTTGAAAAAACTTTAGACCAAAACCTTTTATACAAAATTCCATGATAAATTATAATTTAGAAAGTGTAGAATGTACCATAGTAAAAATAGTATTTGAAGCACGATAGTAACAGAACAAAGTGCTTGTGATACTATGATAACAATATAAAGCCTTTCAGGTATTAAGGTAACAACACAAAGTATCTGTGGTACTATGATAACAATATAAAGTGTTTCAGGTATTAAGGCAACAACACACAATATCTGTGATACTATGATAACAATATAGAGTATTCCAGGTATTAAGGTAACAACACACAATATCTGTGATACTATGATAACAATATAAAGTCTTTCAGGTATTAAGGTAACAACACAAAGTATCTGTGGTACTATGATAACAATATAGAGTATTTCAGGTATTAAGGTAACAACACAAAGTATCTGTGGTACTATGATAACAATATAGAGTATTTCAGGTATTAAGGTAACAACACACGATATCTGTGGTACTATGATAACAATATAGAGTATTTCAGGTATTAAGGTAACAACACAAAGTATCTGTGGTACTATGATAACAATATAGAGTATTTCAGGTATTAAGGTAACAACACAAAGTATCTGTGGTACTATGATAACAATATGACGTGTTTCAGGTATTAAGGTAACAACACAAAGTATCTGTGGTACTATGATAACAATATAGAGTATTTCAGGTATTAAGGTAACAACACACAATATCTGTGATACTATGATAACAATATAGAGTATTCCAGGTATTAAGGTAACAACACAAAGTATCTGTGGTACTATGATAACAACATAGAGTATTTCAGGTATTAAGGTAACAACATACAATATCTGTGGTACTATGATTACAATATAGAGTATTTCAAGTATTAAGGTAACAACACAAAGTATCTGTGGTACTATGATAACAATATAGAGTATTTCAGGCATTAAGGTAACAATACAAAGTGCTTGTGATACTATGATAACAATATAAAGTCTTTCATGTATTAAGGTAACAACACAAAGTATCTGTGGTACTATGATAACAACATAGAGTATTTCAGGTATTAAGGTAACAACACACAATATCTTTGGTACTATGATTAAAATATAGAGTATTTCAGGTATTAAGGTAACAACACAAAGTATCTGTGGTACTATGATAACAATATAGAGTATTTCAGGTATTAAGGTAACAACACAAAGTATCTGTGGTACTATGATAACAATATAAAGTGTTTCAGGTATTAAGGTAACAACACAAAGTATCTGTGGTAATATGATAACAATATAGAGTATTTCAGGTATTAAGGTAACAACACACAATATCTGTGGTACTGTGATAACAATATAGTGTTTCAGGTATTAAGGTAACAACACACAGTATCCATGGTACTATGATAACAATATAAAGTGTTTCAGGTATTAAGGTAACAACACACAATATCTGTGGTACTATGATAACAATATAGAGTATTTCAGGTATTAAGGTAACAACACAAAGTATCTGTAGTACTATGATAACAATATAGTGTTTCAGGTATTAAGGTAACAACACACAGAATCCATGGTACTATGATAACAATATAGAGTATTTCAGGTATTCGGGTAACAACACAAAGTATCTGTAGTACTATGATAACAATATAGTCTTCCAGGTATTAAGGTAACAACACACAATATCTCTAGTACTATGATAACAATATAGTCTTCCAGGTATTAAGGTAACAACACACAATATCTCTAGTACTATGATAACAATATAGTCTTCCAGGTATTAAGGTAACAACACACAATATCTCTAGTACTATGATAACAATATAGTCTTCCAGGTATTAAGGTAACAACACAAAGTATCTGTAGTACTATGATAACAATATAAAGTCTTTCATGTATTAAGGTAACAACACACAATATCTGTGGTACTATGATAACAATATAGAGTATTTCAGGTATTAAGGTAACAACACACAATATCTCTAGTACTATGATAACAATATAGTCTTCCAGGTATTAAGGTAACAACACAAAGTATCTGTAGTACTATGATAACAATATAGAGTATTTCAGGTATTAAGGTAACAACACACAATATCTGTAGTACTATGATAACAATATAGTCTTCCAGGTATTAAGGTAACAACACACAATATCTCTAGTACTATGATAACAATATAGTCTTCCAGGTATTAAGGTAACAACACACAATATCTCTAGTACTATGATAACAATATAGTCTTCCAGGTATTAAGGTAACAACACAAAGTATCTGTAGTACTATGATAACAATATAAAGTCTTTCATGTATTAAGGTAACAACACACAATATCTGTGGTACTATGATAACAACATAGAGTATTTCAGGTATTAAGGTAACAACACACAATATCTGTGGTACTATGATTAAAATATAGAGTATTTCAGGTATTAAGGTAACAACACACAGTATCCATGGTACTATGATAACAATATAGAGTATTTCAGGTATTCGGGTAACAACACAAAGTATCTGTAGTACTATGATAACAATATAGTCTTCCAGGTATTAAGGTAACAACACACAATATCTCTAGTACTATGATAACAATATAGTCTTCCAGGTATTAAGGTAACAACACACAATATCTCTAGTACTATGATAACAATATAGTCTTCCAGGTATTAAGGTAACAACACAAAGTATCTGTAGTACTATGATAACAATATAAAGTCTTTCATGTATTAAGGTAACAACACACAATATCTGTGGTACTATGATAACAATATAGAGTCTTTCAGGTGTTAAGGTAACAACACAAAGTATCTGTGGTACTATGATAACTATATAAAGCCTTTCATGTATTAAGGTAACAACAAAGTGTTTAAAACACTGTTTATTGAATGTTAAAACACTTTAGTTCAGAATATTTGGATGTAATGTTAAAATATTAATAACAAACTAAACCATACCTAAATCAATGGGACCATCTTTCAACCCATCAAGTTCATACAGCCTTCCATCAATTGGGACGTAACCAATGAAGTGAAAAACATCATCGTCTTTGTTGGTATGTTTTGAATCAAATTCAAACATCTGTTGTCTGAAATAAGAAGCAGGTGTGTAAAATTCCTGATAACAAGTGTACGTGTATACTGGTAATACAATATCAGACCACTTGATAACAAGTGTACATGTATACTGGTAATACAATATCAGACCACTTGATAACAAGTGTATATGTATACTGGTAATACAATATCAGACCACCTGATAACAAGGGTACATGTATACTGGTAACACAATATCAGACCACTTGATAACAAGTGTACATGTATACTGGTAACACAATATCAGACCACCTGATAACAAGTGTACATGTATACTGGTAATACAATATCAGACCACTTGATAACAAGTGTACATGTATACTGGTAATACAATATCAGACCACCTGATAACAAGTGTACATGTATACTGGTAATACAATATCAGACCACTTGATAACAAGTGTACATGTATACTGGTAATACAATATCAGACCACTTGATAACAAGTGTACGTGTATACTGGTAACACAATATCAGACCACTTGATAACAAGTGTACATATATACTGGTAATACAATATCAGACCACCTGATAACAAGTGTACATGTATACTGGTAATACAATATCAGACCACCTGATAACAAGTGTACCTGTATACTGGTAATACAATATCAGACCACCTGATAACAAGTGTACGTGTATACTGGTAATACAATATCAGACCACCTGATAACAAGTGTACATGTATACTGGTAATACAATATCAGACCACCTGATAACAAGTGTACATGTATACTGGTAATACAATATCAGACCACCTGATAACAAGTGTACATGTATACTGGTAATACAATATCAGACCACCTGATAACAAGTGTACATGTATACTGGTAACACAATATCAGACCACCTGATAACAAGTGTACATGTATACTGGTAACACAATATCAGACCACTTGATAACAAGTGTACATGTATACTGGTAACACAATATCAGACCACCTGATAACAAGTGTACATGTATACTGGTAATACAATATCAGACCACCTGATAACAAGTGTACATGTATACTGGTAATACAATATCAGACCACCTGATAACAAGTGTACATGTATACTGGTAATACAATATCAGACCACCTGATAACAAGTGTACATGTATACTGTTAATACAATATCAGACCACCTGATAACAAGTGTACGTGTATACTGGTAATACAATATCAGACCACCTGATAACAAGTGTACATGTATACTGGTAATACAATATCAGACCACCTGATAACAAGTGTACATGTATACTGGTAACACAATATCAGACCACTTGATAACAAGTGTACATGTATACTGGTAACACAATATCAGACCACTTGATAACAAGTGTACATGTATACTGGTAACACAATATCAGACCACTTGATAACAAGTGTACATGTATACTGGTAACACAATATCAGACCACTTGATAACAAGTGTACATGTATACTGGTAATACAATATCAGACCACCTGATAACAAGTGTACATGTATACAATATCAGACCACCTGATAACAAGTGTACATGTATACTGGTAATACAATATCAGACCACTTGATAACAAGTGTACATGTATACTGGTAATACAATATCAGACCACCTGATAACAAGTGTACATGTATACTGGTAACACAATATCAGACCACCTGATAACAAGTGTACGTGTATACTGGTAACACAATATCAGACCACTTGATAACAAGTGTACATGTATACTGGTAATACAATATCAGACCACTTGATAACAAGTGTACATGTATACTGGTAATACAATATCAGACCACCTGATAACAAGTGTACATGTATACTGGTAACACAATATCAGACCACTTGATAACAAGTGTACATGTATACTGGTAATACAATATCAGACCACCTGATAACAAGTGTACATGTATACTGGTAACACAATATCAGACCACTTGATAAGTGTACATGTATACTGGTAACACAATATCAGACCACTTGATAACAAGTGTACATGTATACTGGTAATACAATATCAGACCACTTGATAACAAGTGTACATGTATACTGGTAACACAATATCAGACCACTTGATAACAAGTGTACATGTATACTGGTAACACAATATCAGACCACCTGATAACAAGTGTACATGTATACTGGTAACACAATATCAGACCACTTGATAACAAGTGTACATGTATACTGGTAACACAATATCAGACCACCTGATAACAAGTGTACATGTATACTGGTAACACAATATCAGACCACTTGATAACAAGTGTACATGTATACTGGTAACACAATATCAGACCACCTGATAACAAGTGTACATGTATACTGGTAATACAATATCAGACCACCTGATAACAAGTGTACATGTATACTGGTAACACAATATCAGACCACTTGATAAGTGTACATGTATACTGGTAACACAATATCAGACCACTTGATAACAAGTGTACATGTATACTGGTAATACAATATCAGACCACTTGATAACAAGTGTACATGTATACTGGTAATATAATATCAGACCACTTGATAACAAGTGTACATGTATACTGGTAATACAATATCAGACCACTTGATAACAAGTGTACATGTATACTGGTAATACAATATCAGACCACTTGATAACAAGTGTACATGTATACTGGTAACACAATATCAGACCACTTGATAACAAGTGTACATGTATACTGGTAATACAATATCAGACCACCTGATAACAAGTGTACATGTATACTGGTAATACAATATCAGACCACTTGATAACAAGTGTACATGTATACTGGTAATACAATATCAGACCACTTGATAACAAGTGTACATGTATACTGGTAACACAATATCAGACCACTTGATAACAAGTGTACATGTATACTGGTAATACAATATCAGACCACTTGATAACAAGTGTACATGTATACTGGTAACACAATATCAGACCACCTGATAACAAGTGTACATGTATACTGGTAATACAATATCAGACCACCTGATAACAAGTGTACATGTATACTGGTAACACAATATCAGACCACCTGATAACAAGTGTACATGTATACTGGTAATACAATATCAGACCACCTGATAACAAGTGTACATGTATACTGGTAACACAATATCAGACCACCTGATAACAAGTGTACGTGTATACTGGTAACACAATATCAGACCACCTGATAACAAGTGTACATGTATACTGGTAACACAATATCAGACCACCTGATAACAAGTGTACATGTATACTGGTAATACAATATCAGACCACTTGATAACAAGTGTACATGTATACTGGTAATACAATATCAGACCACCTGATAACAAGTGTACATGTATACTGGTAATACAATATCAGACCACCTGATAACAAGTGTACATGTATACTGGTAATACAATATCAGACCACTTGATAACAAGTGTACATGTATACTGGTAACACAATATCAGACCACTTGATAACAAGTGTACATGTATACTGGTAATACAATATCAGACCACCTGATAACAAGTGTACATGTATACAATATCAGACCACCTGATAACAAGTGTACATGTATACTGGTAATACAATATCAGACCACCTGATAACAAGTGTACATGTATACTGGTAATACAATATCAGACCACTTGATAACAAGTGTACATGTATACTGGTAATACAATATCAGACCACCTGATAACAAGTGTACATGTATACTGGTAACACAATATCAGACCACCTGATAACAAGTGTACGTGTATACTGGTAACACAATATCAGACCACTTGATAACAAGTGTACATGTATACTGGTAATACAATATCAGACCACTTGATAACAAGTGTACATGTATACTGGTAATACAATATCAGACCACCTGATAACAAGTGTACATGTATACTGGTAACACAATATCAGACCACTTGATAACAAGTGTACATGTATACTGGTAACACAATATCAGACCACCTGATAACAAGTGTACATGTATACTGGTAATACAATATCAGACCACCTGATAACAAGTGTACATGTATACTGGTAACACAATATCAGACCACTTGATAACAAGTGTACATGTATACTGGTAACACAATATCAGACCACCTGATAACAAGTGTACATGTATACTGGTAACACAATATCAGACCACCTGATAACAAGTGTACATGTATACTGGTAACACAATATCAGACCACTTGATAACAAGTGTACATGTATACTGGTAACACAATATCAGACCACCTGATAACAAGTGTACATGTATACTGGTAACACAATATCAGACCACCTGATAACAAGTGTACATGTATACTGGTAATACAATATCAGACCACTTGATAACAAGTGTACATGTATACTGGTAACACAATATCAGACCACTTGATAACAAGTGTACATGTATACTGGTAATACAATATCAGACCACCTGATAACAAGTGTACATGTATACTGGTAACACAATATCAGACCACCTGATAACAAGTGTACATGTATACTGGTAATACAATATCAGACCACCTGATAACAAGTGTACATGTATACTGGTAATACAATATCAGACCACCTGATAACAAGTGTACATGTATACTGGTAATACAATATCAGACCACTTGATAACAAGTGTACATGTATACTGGTAATACAATATCAGACCACCTGATAACAAGTGTACATGTATACTGGTAATACAATATCAGACCACCTGATAACAAGTGTACATGTATACTGGTAATACAATATCAGACCACCTGATAACAAGTGTACATGTATACTGGTAATACAATATCAGACCACCTGATAACAAGTGTACATGTATACTGGTAATACAATATCAGACCACCTGATAACAAGTGTACATGTATACTGGTAATACAATATCAGACCACCTGATAACAAGTGTACATGTATACTGGTAATACAATATCAGACCACCTGATAACAAGTGTACATGTATACTGGTAATACAATATCAGACCACCTGATAACAAGTGTACATGTATACTGGTAATACAATATCAGACCACCTGATAACAAGTGTAATACAATATCAGACCACCTGATAACAAGTGTACATGTATACTGGTAATACAATATCAGACCACCTGATAACAAGTGTACATGTATACTGGTAATACAATATCAGACCACCTGATAACAAGTGTACATGTATACTGGTAATACAATATCAGACCACCTGATAACAAGTGTACATGTATACTGGTAATACAATATCAGACCACCTGATAACAAGTGTACATGTATACTGGTAACAAGTGTACAATATCAGACCACCTGATAACAAGTGTACATGTATACTGGTAATACAATATCAGACCACTTGATAACAAGTGTACATGTATACTGGTAATACAATATCAGACCACTTGATAACAAGTGTACATGTATACTGGTAATACAATATCAGACCACCTGATAACAAGTGTACATGTATACTGGTAACACAATATCAGACCACTTGATAACAAGTGTACATGTATACTGGTAATACAATATCAGACCACCTGATAACAAGTGTACATGTATACTGGTAACACAATATCAGACCACTTGATAACAAGTGTACATGTATACTGGTAACACAATATCAGACCACTGATAACAAGTGTACATGTATACTGGTAATACAATATCAGACCACTGATAACAAGTGTACATGTATACTGGTAACACAATATCAGACCACTTGATAACAAGTGTACATGTATACTGGTAACACAATATCAGACCACCTGATAACAAGTGTACATGTATACTGGTAACACAATATCAGACCACTTGATAACAAGTGTACATGTATACTGGTAACACAATATCAGACCACCTGATAACAAGTGTACATGTATACTGGTAACACAATATCAGACCACTTGATAACAAGTGTACATGTATACTGGTAACACAATATCAGACCACCTGATAACAAGTGTACATGTATACTGGTAATACAATATCAGACCACCTGATAACAAGTGTACATGTATACTGGTAATACAATATCAGACCACTTGATAACAAGTGTACATGTATACTGGTAATACAATATCAGACCACCTGATAACAAGTGTACATGTATACTGGTAATACAATATCAGACCACCTGATAACAAGTGTACATGTATACTGGTAATACAATATCAGACCACCTGATAACAAGTGTACATGTATACTGGTAATACAATATCAGACCACCTGATAACAAGTGTACATGTATACTGGTAATACAATATCAGACCACTTGATAACAAGTGTACATGTATACTGGTAATACAATATCAGACCACTTGATAACAAGTGTACATGTATACTGGTAATACAATATCAGACCACCTGATAACAAGTGTACATGTATACTGGTAATACAATATCAGACCACTTGATAACAAGTGTACATGTATACTGGTAATACAATATCAGACCACCTGATAACAAGTGTACATGTATACTGGTAACACAATATCAGACCACCTGATAACAAGTGTACATGTATACTGGTAATACAATATCAGACCACTTGATAACAAGTGTACATGTATACTGGTAACACAATATCAGACCACCTGATAACAAGTGTACATGTATACTGGTAATACAATATCAGACCACCTGATAACAAGTGTACATGTATACTGGTAATACAATATCAGACCACCTGATAACAAGTGTACATGTATACTGGTAATACAATATCAGACCACCTGATAACAAGTGTACATGTATACTGGTAATACAATATCAGACCACCTGATAACAAGTGTACATGTATACTGGTAATACAATATCAGACCACCTGATAACAAGTGTACATGTATACTGGTAACACAATATCAGACCACCTGATAACAAGTGTACATGTATACTGGTAATACAATATCAGACCACTTGATAACAAGTGTACATGTATACTGGTAATACAATATCAGACCACCTGATAACAAGTGTACATGTATACTGGTAATACAATATCAGACCACCTTGATAACAAGTGTACATGTATACTGGTAATACAATATCAGACCACCTGATAACAAGTGTACATGTATACTGGTAATACAATATCAGACCACTTGATAACAAGTGTACATGTATACTGGTAATACAATATCAGACCACCTGATAACAAGTGTACATGTATACTGGTAATACAATATCAGACCACCTGATAACAAGTGTACATGTATACTGGTAATACAATATCAGACCACCTGATAACAAGTGTACATGTATACTGGTAATACAATATCAGACCACCTGATAACAAGTGTACATGTATACTGGTAATACAATATCAGACCACCTGATAACAAGTGTACATGTATACTGGTAATACAATATCAGACCACCTGATAACAAGTGTACATGTATACTGGTAACACAATATCAGACCACTTGATAACAAGTGTACATGTATACTGGTAATACAATATCAGACCACTTGATAACAAGTGTACATGTATACTGGTAATACAATATCAGACCACCTGATAACAAGTGTACGTGTATACTGGTAACACAATATCAGACCACTTGATAACAAGTGTACATGTATACTGGTAACACAATATCAGACCACCTGATAACAAGTGTACATGTATACTGGTAATACAATATCAGACCACCTGATAACAAGTGTACATGTATACTGGTAACACAACATGTATACTGGTAATACAATATCAGACCACTTGATAACAAGTGTACATGTATACTGGTAATACAATATCAGACCACCTGATAACAAGTGTACATGTATACTGGTAACACAATATCAGACCACTTGATAACAAGTGTACATGTATACTGGTAATACAATATCAGACCACCTGATAACAAGTGTACATGTATACTGGTAATACAATATCAGACCACCTGATAACAAGTGTACATGTATACTGGTAATACAATATCAGACCACTTGATAACAAGTGTACATGTATACTGGTAATACAATATCAGACCACCTGATAACAAGTGTACATGTATACTGGTAATACAATATCAGACCACCTGATAACAAGTGTACATGTATACTGGTAATACAATATCAGACCACCTGATAACAAGTGTACATGTATACTGGTAATACAATATCAGACCACCTGATAACAAGTGTACATGTATACTGGTAATACAATATCAGACCACCTGATAACAAGTGTACATGTATACTGGTAATACAATATCAGACCACCTGATAACAAGTGTACATGTATACTGGTAATACAATATCAGACCACCTGATAACAAGTGTACATGTATACTGGTAATACAATATCAGACCACCTGATAACAAGTGTACATGTATACTGGTAATACAATATCAGACCACCTGATAACAAGTGTACATGTATACTGGTAATACAATATCAGACCACCTGATAACAAGTGTACATGTATACTGGTAATACAATATCAGACCACCTGATAACAAGTGTACATGTATACTGGTAATACAATATCAGACCACCTGATAACAAGTGTACATGTATACTGGTAATACAATATCAGACCACCTGATAACAAGTGTACATGTATACTGGTAATACAATATCAGACCACCTGATAACAAGTGTACATGTATACTGGTAATACAATATCAGACCACCTGATAACAAGTGTACATGTATACTGGTAATACAATATCAGACCACCTGATAACAAGTGTACATGTATACTGGTAATACAATATCAGACCACCTGATAACAAGTGTACATGTATACTGGTAATACAATATCAGACCACCTGATAACAAGTGTACATGTATACTGGTAATACAATATCAGACCACCTGATAACAAGTGTACATGTATACTGGTAATACAATATCAGACCACCTGATAACAAGTGTACATGTATACTGGTAATACAATATCAGACCACCTGATAACAAGTGTACATGTATACTGGTAATACAATATCAGACCACCTGATAACAAGTGTACATGTATACTGGTAATACAATATCAGACCACCTGATAACAAGTGTACATGTATACTGGTAATACAATATCAGACCACCTGATAACAAGTGTACATGTATACTGGTAATACAATATCAGACCACTTGATAACAAGTGTACATGTATACTGGTAACACAATATCAGACCACCTGATAACAAGTGTACATGTATACTGGTAATACAATATCAGACCACCTGATAACAAGTGTACATGTAATACAATATCAGACCACCTGATAACAAGTGTACATGTATACTGGTAATACAATATCAGACCACCTGATAACAAGTGTACATGTATACTGGTAATACAATATCAGACCACTTGATAACAAGTGTACATGTATACTGGTAATACAATATCAGACCACCTGATAACAAGTGTACATGTATACTGGTAATACAATATCAGACCACCTGATAACAAGTGTACATGTATACTGGTAATACAATATCAGACCACCTGATAACAAGTGTACATGTATACTGGTAATACAATATCAGACCACTTGATAACAAGTGTACATGTATACTGGTAATACAATATCAGACCACCTGATAACAAGTGTACATGTATACTGGTAACACAATATCAGACCACTTGATAACAAGTGTACATGTATACTGGTAATACAATATCAGACCACCTGATAACAAGTGTACATGTATACTGGTAATACAATATCAGACCACCTGATAACAAGTGTACATGTATACTGGTAACACAATATCAGACCACTTGATAACAAGTGTACATGTATACTGGTAATACAATATCAGACCACTTGATAACAAGTGTACATGTATACTGGTAATACAATATCAGACCACCTGATAACAAGTGTACATGTATACTGGTAACACAATATCAGACCACTTGATAACAAGTGTACATGTATACTGGTAATACAATATCAGACCACCTGATAACAAGTGTACATGTATACTGGTAATACAATATCAGACCACTTGATAACAAGTGTACATGTATACTGGTAACACAATATCAGACCACCTGATAACAAGTGTACATGTATACTGGTAATACAATATCAGACCACCTGATAACAAGTGTACATGTATACTGGTAACACAATATCAGACCACTTGATAACAAGTGTACATGTATACTGGTAACACAATATCAGACCACCTGATAACAAGTGTACATGTATACTGGTAATACAATATCAGACCACTTGATAACAAGTGTACATGTATACTGGTAATACAATATCAGACCACTTGATAACAAGTGTACATGTATACTGGTAATACAATATCAGACCACTTGATAACAAGTGTACATGTATACTGGTAATACAATATCAGACCACTTGATAACAAGTGTACATGTATACTGGTAATACAATATCAGACCACCTGATAACAAGTGTACATGTATACTGGTAATACAATATCAGACCACTTGATAACAAGTGTACATGTATACTGGTAATACAATATCAGACCACCTGATAACAAGTGTACATGTATACTGGTAACACAATATCAGACCACCTGATAACAAGTGTACATGTATACTGGTAATACAATATCAGACCACCTGATAACAAGTGTACATGTATACTGGTAATACAATATCAGACCACTTGATAACAAGTGTACATGTATACTGGTAATACAATATCAGACCACCTGATAACAAGTGTACATGTATACTGGTAACACAATATCAGACCACTTGATAACAAGTGTACATGTATACTGGTAACACAATATCAGACCACCTGATAACAAGTGTACATGTATACTGGTAATACAATATCAGACCACCTGATAACAAGTGTACATGTATACTGGTAACACAATATCAGACCACCTGATAACAAGTGTACATGTATACTGGTAATACAATATCAGACCACCTGATAACAAGTGTACATGTATACTGGTAATACAATATCAGACCACCTGATAACAAGTGTACATGTATACTGGTAATACAATATCAGACCACCTGATAACAAGTGTACATGTATACTGGTAATACAATATCAGACCACCTGATAACAAGTGTACATGTATACTGGTAATACAATATCAGACCACCTGATAACAAGTGTACATGTATACTGGTAATACAATATCAGACCACCTGATAACAAGTGTACATGTATACTGGTAATACAATATCAGACCACCTGATAACAAGTGTACATGTATACTGGTAATACAATATCAGACCACCTGATAACAAGTGTACATGTATACTGGTAATACAATATCAGACCACCTGATAACAAGTGTACATGTATACTGGTAATACAATATCAGACCACTTGATAACAAGTGTACATGTATACTGGTAATACAATATCAGACCACCTGATAACAAGTGTACATGTATACTGGTAATACAATATCAGACCACTTGATAACAAGTGTACATGTATACTGGTAATACAATATCAGACCACTTGATAACAAGTGTACATGTATACTGGTAATACAATATCAGACCACTTGATAACAAGTGTACATGTATACTGGTAATACAATATCAGACCACCTGATAACAAGTGTACATGTATACAATATCAGACCACCTGATAACAAGTGTACATGTATACTGGTAATACAATATCAGACCACCTGATAACAAGTGTACATGTATACTGGTAATACAATATCAGACCACTTGATAACAAGTGTACATGTATACTGGTAATACAATATCAGACCACCTGATAACAAGTGTACATGTATACTGGTAACACAATATCAGACCACCTGATAACAAGTGTACATGTATACTGGTAACACAATATCAGACCACTTGATAACAAGTGTACATGTATACTGGTAATACAATATCAGACCACTTGATAACAAGTGTACATGTATACTGGTAATACAATATCAGACCACCTGATAACAAGTGTACATGTATACTGGTAACACAATATCAGACCACTTGATAACAAGTGTACATGTATACTGGTAACACAATATCAGACCACCTGATAACAAGTGTACATGTATACTGGTAACACAATATCAGACCACCTGATAACAAGTGTACATGTATACTGGTAACACAATATCAGACCACCTGATAACAAGTGTACATGTATACTGGTAACACAATATCAGACCACTTGATAACAAGTGTACATGTATACTGGTAACACAATATCAGACCACCTGATAACAAGTGTACATGTATACTGGTAATACAATATCAGACCACTTGATAACAAGTGTACATGTATACTGGTAACACAATATCAGACCACCTGATAACAAGTGTACATGTATACTGGTAACACAATATCAGACCACCTGATAACAAGTGTACATGTATACTGGTAATACAATATCAGACCACCTGATAACAAGTGTACATGTATACTGGTAATACAATATCAGACCACTTGATAACAAGTGTACATGTATACTGGTAATACAATATCAGACCACCTGATAACAAGTGTACATGTATACTGGTAATACAATATCAGACCACTTGATAACAAGTGTACATGTATACTGGTAATACAATATCAGACCACCTGATAACAAGTGTACATGTATACTGGTAATACAATATCAGACCACTTGATAACAAGTGTACATGTATACTGGTAATACAATATCAGACCACCTGATAACAAGTGTACATGTATACTGGTAATACAATATCAGACCACTTGATAACAAGTGTACATGTATACTGGTAATACAATATCAGACCACTTGATAACAAGTGTACATGTATACTGGTAATACAATATCAGACCACCTGATAACAAGTGTACATGTATACTGGTAATACAATATCAGACCACCTGATAACAAGTGTACATGTATACTGGTAATACAATATCAGACCACTTGATAACAAGTGTACATGTATACTGGTAATACAATATCAGACCACCTGATAACAAGTGTACATGTATACTGGTAATACAATATCAGACCACCTGATAACAAGTGTACATGTATACTGGTAATACAATATCAGACCACCTGATAACAAGTGTACATGTATACTGGTAATACAATATCAGACCACCTGATAACAAGTGTACATGTATACTGGTAACACAACATGTATCCTGGTAACACAATATCAGACCACCTGATAACAAGTGTACATGTATACTGGTAATACAATATCAGACCACCTGATAACAAGTGTACATGTATACTGGTAATACAATATCAGACCACCTGATAACAAGTGTACATGTATACTGGTAATACAATATCAGACCACCTGATAACAAGTGTACATGTATACAATATCAGACCACCTGATAACAAGTGTACATGTATACTGGTAATACAATATCAGACCACCTGATAACAAGTGTACATGTATACTGGTAATACAATATCAGACCACCTGATAACAAGTGTACATGTATACTGGTAATACAATATCAGACCACTTGTTATATTTCATTACATATTTCCACCTGATAACAAGTGTACATGTATACTGGTAATACAATATCAGACCACTTGTTATATTTCATTACATATTTCCTTCACTGAGCAGTTAAACCACAACAAATGATCACAACATTAATTAAAACACAAAATAAGATATTATTCAAGTTACTACTTTATGACTATGCACACACACATGCACCAAGAAACCAGAAACCGTTATTCTTGTACTGAATATCAAAATTCAACCTACAGAAGCTACACATATTTTCAGTTCAGAGCTCTACATACATGCACATGTAGTTGGGCTTTTTCCATGAAGATTAGTTTCTTGCTAGATTTCTAAGAATTACTCCACTAACACAAAATGTCACATATTAACTACATTATGAAGAGATAAATAGAATTGTAAATAAAAAAGGTATTATTACCTTGAAAAGCTGTTGTGTACTTGTTTGATCACATCTGAATTGCTAAGTGTTAGACCTTTCATCTGTGAAGAAAAGGAACACTGTATTTAATTTAACATTTAATATTACAACTAAAGTTACACCTCATAACTTGTACCAGTTTTAAGAGAAACATGTGACAATGATTAACTGATTAAGCTCCTACATAATGATGAAATTATTATAAGTGTTAGTACTTTAATCATGTCAACACTCAAATAAAACCTTAACAAATCCTCTGATTAAATTTTAGCACATCTGTATAAAATTTCAATAAGTTACAGCAAATCATAAGCACCCCCACTAACCAGTATCTGATCAAATTTCAATTAAACAGAAATAAACTCTATTACTTCACAACATAAGGTCTTATTTCTTGTACTTCACAATCTAATTAGTCAACTAAACACTATTTACACTGACTTACATAATATGACCAAGACTAACTTTGTTACACAATAAAAAATATTCTAAATCACAACTGTTATAACAAAATATCATTTCATTTTGCCACCAAGATATATGTATAATAAATTTAGTGTTACAAAAACTTATTTTAGTCAAACAAAGTCATCTAAAAACAACTACAGTATGACCAGAGCATCAAATGAAATCTAAAAACAACTACAGTACAACCAGAGAATCAAATGAAATCTAAAAACAACTACAGTACAACCAGAGCATCAAATGAAATCTAAAAACAACTACAGTTCGACCAGAGAATCAAATGAAATCTAAAAACAACTACAGTACGACCAGAGAATCAAATGAAATCTAAAAACAACTACAGTACGACCAGAGAATCAAATGAAATCTAAAAACAACTACAGTACGACCATAGCATCAAATGAAATCTAAAAAACCAACTACAGTGGTATCAGGACATCTAATGAAATCTAAAAACCAACTACAGTATGACCAGAGAATCAAATGAAATCTAAAAACAACTACAATATGACCAGAGCATCAAATGAAATCTAAAAACCAACTACAGTATGACCAGAGCATCAAGTGAAATCTAAAAACCAACTACAGTATGACCACAGCATCAAATGAAATCTAAAAACAACTACAGTATGACTAGAGCATCAAATGAAATCTAAAAACAACTACAGTATGACCAGAGCATCAAATGAAATCTAAAAACCAACTACAGTGGTATCAGGACATCTAATTAAATCTAAAAACCAAGTATAGTTTTACCTGAGCATCGAATGAAATCTAAAAACTATAGTTTTACCTGAGCATCGAATGAAATCTATAAACTATAGTTTTACCTGAGCTTCGAATGAAATCTATAAACTATAGTTTTACCTGAGTCGAATGAAATCTAAAAACTATAGTTTTACCTGAGCGTCGAATGAAATCTAAAAACTATAGTTTTACCTGAGCGTCGAATGAAATCTAAAAACTATAGTTTTACAGTTGAAATTACCAGTTTTACCTGAGCGTCGAATGAAATCTAAAAACTACAGTTTTACCTGAGCGTCGAATGAAATATAAAAACTATAGTTTTACCTGAGCATCTAATGAACTCTAAAAACTATAGTTTTACCTGAGCATCGAATGAAATCTAAAAACTATAGTTTTACCTGAGCATCGAATGAAATCTAAAAACTATAGTTTTACCTGAGCATCGAATGACTGGCAGAACTCTTTGAATGAAGATAATGTTTCACCTAATGAAACATCTTGATGCTTGCAGTTTAACAGAACACTTAAAATAGCCTGAGTAGCACAAGCATTGTTGATAACCTGTTAAAAGTACAGAGAAAGATACTAAGGTAACTGTAGTTTAACAGAACACTTGAGTAGCACAAACATTGTTGATAACCTGTTATAAAGTACAGAGAAAGATACTAAGGTAACTGTAGTTTAACAGAACACTTGAGTAGCACAAGCATTGTTGATAACCTGTTAAAAAGTACAGAGAAAGAAACTAAGGTAACTGTAGTTTAACAGAACACTTGAGTAGCACAAACATTGTTGATAACCTGTTAAAAAGTACAGAGAAAGATACTAAGGTAACTGTAGTTTAACAGAACACTTAACCTGAGTAGCACAAGCATTGTTGATAACTTGTTAAAAAGAACAGAGAAAGAAACTAAGGTAACTGTAGTTTAACAGAACACTTAACCTGAGTAGCACAAGCATTGTTGATAACCTGTTAAAAAGTACAGAGAAAGAAACTAAGGTAACTGTAGTTTAACAGAACACTTGAGTAGCACAAACATTGTTGATAACCTGTTAAAAAGTACAGAGAAAGATACTAAGGTAACTGTAGTTTAACAGAACACTTGAGTAGCACAAGCATTGTTGATAACCTGTTAAAAAGTACAGAGAAAGAAACTAAGGTAACTGTAGTTTAACAGAACACTTGAGTAGCACAAACATTGTTGATAACCTGTTAACAGAAAAGTACAGAGAAAGAAACTAAGGTAACTGTAGTTTAACAGAACACTTGAGTAGCACAAGCATTGTTGATAACCTGTTAAAAAGTACAGAGAAAGAAACTAAGGTAACTGTAGTTTAACAGAACACTTAACCTGAGTAGCACAAGCATTGTTGATAACCTGTTAAAAAGTACAGAGAAAGAAACTAAGGTAACTGTAGTTTAACAGAACACTTAACTTGAGTAGCACAAACATTGTTGATAACCTGTTAAAAAGTACAGAGATACTAAGGTAACTGTAGTTTAACAGAACACTTAACCTGAGTAGCACAAGCATTGTTGATAACCTGTTAAAAAGTACAGAGAAAGAAACTAAGGTAACTGTAGTTTAACAGAACACTTGAGTAGCACAAACATTGTTGATAACCTGTTAAAAATGGCTTTGAAGTGAAATATCTAGAATTTTTACTAAATCAAATAATCAACAAATTAGTTGTGACACAAACAACAATTTCATTTTAGGTCTAGAGTATATTGGTAAAAGTAAATCCAAAATAAACTATAACACTTAGAATATCACAGTTTTCTTTAAGTAGGAGAAAATGTTATTCTTTAATAAGTAACCATCTTAAGTTTTCAGTAACCCAGTAAATACCTGGCAGTTACCACAAATGTAAACAAAATAAAACCTGAAACTTACCTGTTTAGCAAAAAATATTTTGTCTAACCGATTATCTTGAACAATAGATCCTGATGGTTCATCTCCAGGAAACCACTTGAAAAGAAATATCAGCCCATGAACTGGCCTGAAATACAAAGAAATCAACTGATACATTAGTTCTTACCACACATATAAAGCACTGAATGAATTATATGCCCACATATCACCTGTATATTTGTCTAATTATAAATATTATGTTTTAAAACCACAAAGGTAAGAACCTATTTAACACTAAAACATTATTTCTTGAAGTTTAAAGTTTCTCTCAGTGACTAATTTATATTTCTGAACTCAGAAACTTACTTTAGTTTTTCAAAACTTTCAGGTTCCAAGGTCCATAACTCTTCTACTTGTACACCTTTAACCCCTAGAAATATATTAAACATGTTGATTACTAGTTTAGTGAACAGTTAGAGATAAACTGACAGCTTTTGTGCTTGTAAAAATAATTTATTTTGAACCAAAGCCAGAATATCTAAAGCTCACAAATCAGTTAATTCAATCTTTGGAGACATTAACAAATATCCGAGTCATGCAAAACTGTCACTTGTAGATTTTACATTAGTTAGCTAACAGTCACATCTTTACAAAACACACCTACTCTTGTGATCATTATATTACTTTGAAAACCTTGAGACAAGTCATTCAACAGGCTAGAAAAAAATCATAACTAAATCAGAAATTATGTATCTAGTAACACTGACCTAACTTTTACTTAATTAATTCTAGAACTTTAGACTTTCATTACGTGACCAACTACTAATCATACAGTCATGCTTAAAGTGTGCACAAAATACAATGGTTGTGTATTTACACTTATCTCAGGGACCAGCTATAAGTATCAGCCCTTCACTAAACTGGCCAAGAGATCCCTTTTGTTACCTCCCTCTCCATGCAACTTCCTGCCAAGTTCTGTATTTCTCCCAAAGTTTTTGTTTCTTGTTTTTAGACTAAGTCTTCCTTTAATTTTTAAAATAAGTATTCTGCCTTCCCAATAAAGACTCTCCCTTCATAACTTTCACATTAATCCTTCTACCTTACTGACCTCTATTTGTAAGCTTTAGAATTATCTGAAACTTAATAGATACTCAAAGGACTGGAGAATATTCAGGTGGTTTTGCTCAATTTAATGTCATTAAATTTAGTTTTTATTACTGTAGTAGTATTTCAGAATTACTTCTTGCAAATGAAACTAGTTTTTTGTCCAAAGCTTCTGAAAATTTGGAATGGCAAGTCTTACTATAGCAAATTAGTTTGTTTTGTTTTTTAATTTTGCACAAAGCTACATAAGGGCTATCTGCACTAGCCATCCCAAATTTAACAGTGTAAAACAAGAGGGAAAGCAGTTAGTCATTACCACCTACTGCCAAATCTTGGGCTACTTTTTTACCAATGAATAGTGGGATTGACCATCACATTATAACACCCCCACAGCTGAAAAGGCGAGCATGTTTGGTGCAAAGGTGGTTTGAACCCACAACCCTCAGATTACAAGTTGAATCCCTTAATCACCTAGCCAGCATAGTAGTTATCTGCACATTTTACAAAATGTTTATATTAAATCTCAAGATATAAATAAAGTCATGGAAGATGGTCAGTAATACTCTATTTTAGTTACAGATACTAGCATCTTCTGGTTTCTGTACTAATCATCAACTGAACTAGTATAAAACAGTTCAGACTTCAGTTCTCCACTACATACTAACAGAAAACAAATATGTAAATATTCAAAATAAGTTAAAACATGGCCAAACCATGTGAAATATTACAATGATTACTGCCAAAAATATTGTTAACAGTGAAAGTACCCAACTTACAAAACAACACACACTCATTTCTGTATGTATCAAAACTCTATCTAGTTAGCTATATTCACTACTAAATTACTTTTTAGTTTGTTAAATATTGTTAACAGTGAAAGTACCCAACTTACAAAACAACACACACTCATTTCTGTATGTATCAAAACTCTATCTAGTTAGCTATATTCACTACTAAATTACTTTTTAGTTTGTTAAATATTGTTAACAGTGAAAGTACCCAACTTACAAAACAACACACACTCATTTCTGTATGTATCAAAACTCTATCTAGTTAGCTATATTCACTACTAAATTACTTTTTAGTTTTGTTGTAAATAGGGGAAACTCATTTTGATTGAATATTAACATTAATTAAAAATATGTTTAGACGTAATAACAACTCTTCTTAATTTTCTGTTGTTAAAAAAAGAACTTTCCAGTATAGCCTCATTAAAAAAACACATTTTAAACCTTTCACACTAAATATACATCCATGAAATTATTCTTTCTCTATAAACCTAACAAATAATTAAACACAGCAGTAAAATTAATGTTTGTCACAACACAATTTTTATTACAATACTTATTCTACCATTACTGTGAATACACATACATAAATAGTGAGTTCATGTTGACAGTTCAATACTTCCTAGCCTTGTTACTAGAAAAAACATGATACTTTTACCCAATCTATAGTTAAATGATAAAAAAAAGCTAAATAATTTCTCCTATAAGGATTAAGATACGATAAAAGAAATAAATTACCTTAAGCCAGAAGGTAGATTTTTCACATCAGTTATCACTGTCCATGGTTATTATAAGACACTAATCAAACACTAAAAGTTACAATAGTACTGAATTACAATAAAAAATGCCTAGTCTGAAAATAAGTGACTATATATCCATTGTGCTAACATTAAAAATATGATAACTGAAACAGCTTTACAAGTTACAACTGATGTAAACAGTCAGTGTTCTATTCAAATCTACCATAACAGACTTAACCATTTGCTGCATATCTACTTCCAACCATAGTGAATTAATGTATTAACATTTATTATACTTGACAGCTGAACATTTGGGAGCTTTTAAAAATACAATTAGGTTAGGCCTAACTTCACCAAGTTCACGAACGTCCAACTTGATGATATGACAAGTTAAAGCAGTATTGTACTATCAGCATAAACTACAAAACTTTACAAAATAACTCATAGTCTTCCTTTAAATTTACTGCATTCACCACATCTGAAGAAAACAAATAAAAACAACATGTACTTTGTTAATAGTAGAAATATAAAATGGTTTAACTTAAGCTGCAAACATCTCCTACCAATACTATTGCCAGAATTAGTATAATATTAGTAATGTATTTCGAAAACAATATGGTGGACTAGTTATAACACTAATTTTGTGAAACGATAACTAATACTAATAGTGCTAATTTAATTAGTAACAGGCTTGCACAGTCACGTTACTTTTACAACTAATGTTAGCGTTGTCTTGTTAAGCCTAAATTGTATTCATCATACTTACAAAAACACCAGAAATAACTTCTAAAATAAAAATTAAGTCTGATTGGACAAACACTATTAAATATTATTTTCAAATGGTGTACCGAAGCCTTTGATTAATTCTGTGAACACTCCGGGATCACTTTCAATAAGACACCAATCTCCAGCACTTGTTCCACCAGCCATATTGTTTTCAGTGAATTCTTAAGAAAAGGTGCAACGCTCCATAACAACTGTTTTTATTATTATTTGTTTGTTTGTGTCACATACATATTAAGAACACTAACTGAGTTACAAGTGTTATCACATGTCTAAAAAATAGTCACAAAACTTTATTTATATTTTTCATAAGGTTATTATTTGTTTTAATACGCGCGGCATTAATTATAATTTTGAACCTGTCTGTAAACTTTCGGACTATAGCAACAGGAAAATATTAGCCACATTCTGTAAAAAAAAAAAATATATATATATATATATATATGTTGATGCAAAGTTACTAACTCAATAGCCGTCTGTAATTTTGAAGTTATAGACTAAAAGAGGCCCGTATCAATCTATGGAATTTTAGGTAGCACACAAACAAAAACTGGTAGAATACACATTTGTAATTTTTCTTGTTATCCGTGTATTTTAGTGGCTCGAGTATTTTTTTCAGATAAAATATGAGTTTCCATGGCCAGATAATTTGGGCACTTACCTCGTAATCTTATGGTCGCGGCTTCGAATCCCGTCACACCAAACATGCCCACCCTTTCATAGTGGGGGCCTTATCATGTAACTCTTAATCCCACTATTCGTTGATAAAGGAGTAGTCTGTTAGTTGGCGGTAGGTGGTGACGACTAGCTGCCTTCCCTCTTGTCTTACATTGCAAAATGAGGGACGGCTAGCGCAGATAGTCCTTGTGTAACTTTGCGCGATATTAGAAAGAACGAGCCTAGAAGAAAAGCATTTAGACAAACATCACTCGTCGCTAACTATTTGTTAATAAACAGGAAGATTGATTGTTACATAATAACGCCTCACGACTTTAACAGTGAAGTAAGAGGTTATTGCAGTTTTATGAAGAAAAGAGTTTATTAATAAGCGAACTTGGCTTCAGCATCACAAAATGGTATTTATACGCTAGAAAGTTACCTGAGGATAGTGAAGGAGGTGGGTTGTGGTTTGGTTTGTTACGAATTTCGCGCAAAGCTACATGAGGGCTATCTACGCTAGCCGTCCCTAATTTAGCAGTGTAAGACTAGAAGGAAGGCAGCTAGTGATCACCACCCACCGCCAACTCTTTTACCAAGAAATAGTGGGATTGGTAAAATATTATAACATTCTCACAGCTGAAAGGACGAGCACATTTGATGTGATGGGGATTCAACCCTCGGATCACGTGTCGAGTGCCTTAACCACCTGGCCATGTCGGGTCAAGGGTTGTGAAATATCAGAACTTTTCATTCAAAGCACTTCAGAAAATCTCGCAATAATTCGAACATCTCCGAGAGTTGATTAAACAAATGGAATTTAGATCAATTTGGAAAACAATGAACATAACGATTGTTATAGAGGCTAAAATTTTAGTTGAAGTATTAATAAAAGTGCGGCATGCTACACATTTGATTCCTGTTTTAACTTTAATGTAAAACTTCCCTCTATTAAATGAAAATAACCAGCAGGTAGGTAGCGCTAATCAACATGGGCGATTCCAATAATTTGCTTTAAGAAACGTTAGACTTATATTTGTACAAGATCTTAATTTTGATTGAGTTTGTTGACAATAATAAATATTGTTGAAGGAAATCTGTTGTTACTTCATCAGACCTTACAAAAAAAAAAAAAAAAGATCATATTTCGTTCTTGCGTCAGTAAATGTACTTTAGTTTTGTTCCTTTGAACAATTAAATACTATTTTCATTTCCTACTGCACATTGCATGCAATGTTTATTTTTAGCTGGAAAAGTGGATTTGATTGTAAATGTATTTAAACTAACACATCCACTCGAGATCCTTTAACACATTTAATTTAAATCGGTTCAACCGGTTCCTCACCAAAAAACATAAAATATCGAGGCCCCAAACAGGGATTTATATAAACTGTCACAAAGACGAGCCCGGATAGATTACTTAACGAACTTATTTTCATTCCAAATACGTGAATAGAATTGGTTGTCTCTCCATATCACATGTACTGTTGTAGCTATGTTTACATCATATATTTACTTCATATTCATAATATTTGTCTGTACCTAAAGGGCTAGGCTCAGATATTATAATATTAGGCAATACTGGCTTTACAAATTTGAAATGCATCAAAAGATACCATAAATTATCATATTCTATAACTTTTTTTAATAATAGCTTGCTAAATAAATTAGTTTGAGAAAAACACTGAAATCAGTGATAAAAACTTTATTTTCACTTCTTTACAATAGTTGAGTGCAATAATTAAATAACATTTGAATGGTTTCAAATGACATTCGAATCTTGTAAAGAAGAAACAATGTTTTAAATCAAGTTTCAAATCTCTTCCTATACAATAAAACTATGCATAAAAATCATAAAGCACAACTGGTCTAAAGTACCTGATTTTAACTTTTGATATAAATACCATAAACTCTAAATCATTTCTAACTGACCAAGCTTATGGTAAAATCAGGCAAATGTAGTTAACAATGTTTCACCATGATTGGTGAAACTTAAGTTATTGAAATATACCATTCTGATTGTTGTTTGACAGCACAGCATACAACTGATTATATGAAGATGAAACAGTATTAATTATTAAACAACTAGAAGAATTAGGGCTGATCAAACCTCTGGTCAATGTGAGGTCACGATATCTATGTTTTGGTGTTAATTAATCAAACCAAGTGGTGAATGTGAGGTCACGACATCTAAGTTTTGGTGTTAATTAATCAAACCAAGTGCTGAATGTGTGGTCACGACATCTAAGTTTTGGTGTTAATTAATCAAACCAAGTGGTGAATGTGAGGTCCAAATCCAGCTTAATTATTATCTCAAATAACAAAGTAACTGTAAATTTAACAAGATATATCAGTCAATTCAGAAACCAATTCATCATTATCCTAGAGTTGTTGGTCTTCCAAAATGAATAAATAAATTTAAAAAGTTTGATTCAGTTCCATACTGGTTTGTATCCCTAACCATTGAAACAAGTATAAAACACAAATTCTTATCATTGTGGCTAAAAATTACACCCAACAAATGACATACATTTGTGTGCTTTGGTGAACCTTGATATTGACCACATGGCTGAACAATCTACACACCCAACAAATGACATACATTTGTGTGCTTTGGTGAACCTTGATATTGACCACATTGCTGAACAATCTATACACCCAACAAATGACATACATTTGTGTCCTTTGGTGAACCTTGATATAGACCACATGGCTGAACAATCTATACACCCAACAAATGACATACATTTGTGTCCTTGGTGAACCTTGATATAGACCACATGGCTGAACAATCTATACACCCAACAAATGACATACATTTGTATGCTTTGGTGAACCTTGATATAGACCACATGGCTGAACAATCTATACACCCAACAAATGACATACATTTGTGTCCTTTGGTGAACCTTGATATAGACCACATGGCTGAACAATCTATACACCCAACAAATGACATACATTTGTGTCCTTTGGTGAACCTTGATATAGACCACATGGCTGAACAATCTATACACCCAACAAATGACATACATTTGTGTCCTTTGGTGAACCTTGATATAGACCACATGGCTGAACAATCTATACACCCAACAAATGACATACATTTGTGTCCTTTGGTGAACCTTGATATAGACCACATGGCTGAACAATCTATACACCCAACAAATGACATACATTTGTGTCCTCTGGTGAACCTTGATATAGACCACATGGCTGAACAATCTATATACACCCAACAAATGACATACATTTGTGTCCTTTGGTGAACCTTGATATAGACCACATGGCTGAACAATCTATACACCCAACAAATGACATACATTTGTGTCCTCTGGTGAACCTTGATATAGACCACATGGCTGAACAATCTATACACCCAACAAATGACATACATTTGTGTCCTTTGGTGAACCTTGATATAGACCACATGGCTGAACAATCTACACACCCAACAAATGACATACAATTGTGTCCTTTGATGATCCTTGATATAGGCCACGTGGCCGAGGAATCTATGAACATTCTTGAAACATCAACGCTCTGAGAATATTTCACTACAACTGTGATTCGAAACCAAAGACAAAATGTGAACGAGAAAAGCACTGGTAACATCAATTTCTCACCACAGTCTGTGAATATGTTACTTGTAACAACATCAATTTTTCACACAGTATCGTTTTCTCACCACAGTCTGTGAATATGTTACTTGTAACAACATCAATTTTTCACACAGTATCGTTTTTCTCACCACAGTCTGTGAATATGTTACTTGTAACAACATCAATTTTTCACACAGTATCGTTTTTTCACCACAGTCTGTGAATATGTTACTTGTAACAACATCAATTTTTCACACAGTATCGTTTTTCTCACCACAGTCTGTGAATATGTTACTTGTAACAACATCAATTTTTCACACAGTATCGTTTTTTCACCACAGTCTGTGAATATGTTACTTGTAACAACATCAATTTTTCACACAGTATCGTTTTTCTCACCACAGTCTGTGAATATGTTACTTGTAACAACATCAATTTTTCACACAGTATCGTTTTTCTCACCACAGTCTGTGAATATGTTACTTGTAACAACATCAATTTTTCACACAGTATCGTTTTTCTCACCACAGTCTGTGAATATGTTACTTGTAACAACATCAATTTTTCACACAGTATCGTTTTTTTCACCACAGTCTGTGAATATGTTACTTGTAACAACATCAATTTTTCACACAGTATCGTTTTCTCACCACAGTCTGTGAATATGTTACTTGTAACAACATCAATTTTCACAGTAGTATCGTTACTTTTCAATTTTTCACCACAGTCTGTGAATATGTTACTTGTAACAACATCAATTTTTCACACAGTATCGTTTTTCTCACCACAGTCTATGAATATGTTACTTGTAACAACATCAATTTTTCACACAGTATCGTTTTCTCACCACAGTCTGTGAATATGTTACTTGTAACAACATCAATCGTTTTTTTCACACAGTATCGTAACAACATCAATTTTCACACAGTATCGTTTTTTCACCACAGTCTGTTTTTTCTCACCACAGTCTGTGAATATGTTACTTGTAACAACATCAATTTTTCACACAGTATCGTTTTTTCTCACCACAGTCTGTGAATATGTTACTTGTAACAACATCAATTTTTCACACAGTATCGTTTTTCTCACCACAGTCTATGAATATGTTACTTGTAACAACATCAATTTTTCACACAGTATCGTTTTTCTCACCACAGTCTATGAATATGTTACTTGTAACAACATCAATTTTTCACACAGTATCGTTTTTTCACCACAGTCTGTGAATATGTTACTTGTAACAACATCAATTTTTGTAACAACATCAACATTTTTCACACAGTATCGTTTTTCTCACCACAGTCTGTGAATATGTTACTTGTAACAACATCAACATTTTTCACACAGTATCGTTTTTCACCACAGTATCGTTTTTCTATGAATATGTTACTTGTAACAACATCAATTTTCACACAGTACCACAGTCTGTGAATATGTTACTTGTAACAACATCAACTTGTTTTTTCACACAGTATCGTTTTTCACCACAGTCTATGAATATGTTACTTGTAACAACATCAATTTTTCACACAGTATCGTTTTTTCACCACAGTCTGTGAATATGTTACTTGTAACAACATCAATTTTTCACACAGTATCGTTTTCTCACCAGTCTGTGAATATGTTATTTGTAACAACATCAATTTTTCACACAGTATCGTTTTCTCACCACAGTCTGTGAATATGTTACTTGTAACAACATCAATTTTCACACAGTATCGTTTTTTCACCACAGTCTGTGAATATGTTACTTGTAACAACATCAATTTTTCACACAGTATCGTTTTTTCACCACAGTCTGTGAATATGTTACTTGTAACAACATCAATTTTTCACACAGTATCGTTTTTTTCACCACAGTCTGTGAATATGTTACTTGTAACAACATCAATTTTTCACACAGTATCGTTTTTTCACCACAGTCTGTGAATATGTTACTTGTAACAACATCAATTTTTCACACAGTATCGTTTTTTCACCAGTCTATGAATATGTTACTTGTAACAACATCAATTTTTCACACAGTATCATTTTTTCACCACAGTCTGTGAATATGTTACTTGTAACAACATCAATTTTTCACACAGTATCGTTTTTTTCACCACAGTCTGTGAATATGTTACTTGTAACAACATCAATTTTTCACACAGTATCGTTTTTTCACCAGTCTATGAATATGTTACTTGTAACAACATCAATTTTTCACACAGTATCGTTTTTTCACCAGTCTATGAATATGTTACTTGTAACAACATCAATTTTTCACAGAGTATCGTTTTTCACACAGTCTATGAATATGTTACTTGTAACAACATCAATTTTCACACAGTATCGTTTTTTCACCACAGTCTGTGAATATGTTACTTGTAACAACATCAATTTTTTCACACAGTATTTTTTCACCACAGTCTGTGAATATGTTACTTGTAACAACATCAATCGTTTTTTCACACAGTATCGTTTTTTCACCACAGTCTGTGAATATGTTATTTGTAACAACACACAATTTTTCACAGTCTATGAATATGTTACTTGTCATTTTTCACCAGTATCATCGTTTTTTTTTTCACCACAGTCTGTGAATTTTTTCACACAGTATCGTTTTTTCACCACAGTCTGTGAATATGTTACTTGTAACAACATCAATTTTTCACACAGTATCGTTTTTTCACCACAGTCTGTGAATATGTTACTTGTAACAACATCAATTTTTCACACAGTATCGTTTTTTCACCAGTCTATGAATATGTTACTTGTAACAACATCAATTTTTCACACAGTATCGTTTTTTCACCACAGTCTATGAATATGTTACTTGTAACAACATCAATTTTTCACACAGTATCGTTTTTTCACCACAGTCTATGAATATGTTACTTGTAACAACATCAATTCCACTTAGGCCAACAACGAGATCTACCCGACGTTTATTTAGCAATTCTTATACTAATATGGCATACTAACATGTCCCAGTATCACTACTCTAAACATTTGGAACATTGTGTGGATCTTTCTAACAACAAAATTATCTTAAAAATGTATGTGTGGGAGAGAGAGCTACATGTGGCCAGTTTCTAGCCAATCAGTTTTGGCCTCAGTGTCAACATGAAGACTGAAGAGTCATCAAAAACTGACAACAGGGATTTCTTGTCTCCAACAGAGCTTGAAAGATTGACATCTGTAATTCTATGACTTGCTGGGTTGTTCAAAACACTTGTGACTCACTTGTTTAAAACCAGTTGTGAAAATGTTAAAATGAATTCTTGCATTATAGTGGATGCGTATCAGTTTTATATTGTAGCACATGCAGATTTGGTGTCACAGTTTTGCATTTTCAGTACAGTTTAGGTTAGGTTAGCTATATTAAAGTTTATGTTTGTGAGATTCAGTATAAAGAACAAAGCTAAAGTGATTTGTTTCTGTCATTTCAGCTGCTAACTAACAAATAATATTCTTTTGTATTTTTCTTTATCAAATTAATTTTAGTTCTTGCTTCTTACAAGTAACTTTTCATACATAAAATAAAAAACAATTATTAACTCTGATATGCAGCATGCTCTGAGTTTTATAATTCTATTATTTAAGTCATTAAAATCCATTTAGAATATATGTATAATAAAAGTAACAAAGTACACTTTAAAAATATAATACAACAACAGCTACTGACAAACTATAGATAAATGTGTGGAACTGTTACATGTAAAGAAGACAGATTTAACGCGAAGTCCACTTTGGGGCAGAGATTTTCCAATAAATATGATAACATTTCACAGGTGCAGGCAAATATAATTGCTAGAGTGATGAAATGTTAATATATTTCTAATCATTCCTGAACAAAATGATTCTATCACAATGTTGTGTTTTTTTATCAGTACTTGTTCAGAATGTATGAAGAAAAGTTTGAGAATTCCTTATATCAATGGGAAAACAAATGCCTAAGATATTAGTATATTTCATCAGATAACTAAAATACATAGCATGATATGAACAGAAAGGTGGCAACTCCGTAGCATGATACGAACAGAAAGGTGGCAACTCCGTAGCATTATACAAACAGAAAGGTGGCAACTCCGTAGCATTATACAAACAGAAAGGTGGCAACTCCGTAGCATGATACGAACAGAAAGGTGGCAACCCGTGAGTACGATACCAACAGAAAGGTGGCAACTCAATAGCATGATACCTAACAAAAAGGTGGCAACCCAGCAGCATGATACCTAACAGAAAGGTGGCAACCCGAGCATGATACCTAACAGAAAGGTGGCAACCAGTAGCATGATACCTAACAGAAAAGTGGCAACCCGCAGCATGATACCTAACAGAAAGGTGGCAACTCTGTAGCATGATATGAACAGAAAGGTGGCAACTCCGTAGCATGATATGAACAGAAAGGTGGCAACTCCGTAGCATTATACGAACAGAAAGGTGGCAACTCTGTAGCATTATACGAACAGAAAGGTGGCAACTCAGTAGCATTATACGAACAGAAAGGTGGCAACTCAATAGCATGATACGAACAGAAAGGTGGCAACTCAATAGCATGATAAGAACAGAAAGGTGGCAACTCCATAGCATGATACGAACAGAAAGGTGGCAACTCTAATAAAATATAAATCTCAATAGTTTCGTGACTAGAATTACACAGAATCAATTTTCTCTAATTTTAACACTTTTGAAGTTGGATTTCTTTTTCTTGACAGATACATTCTTCACTTTGGCACCATTAAATACTGCATACTCATTGGTAATATTTTGTAGAGGTTTACTTGGAAAACTTTTATCAATGATCTTCTTTGTCTCCCAAGAGCTAACATTCTCATTTTGTACTATTCCACATACCAGGTTACATTTAGATTGTTTTAATTCTACAGTTGGGGTTAAATCTTGGGTAAAAGAAGAATGAGAAAAGAAGACACCAACAGTTCTACACTTTGAAAGACAAGTTTGATCTTCAGCTGTCCTGTAGATGTCACTACTTTCCACTAGTTTGTTTAAGTTCACTTTTGATGCAGACATCACCGTTCCTTTTGGCTTCTTGTTCTTCTGTTTTCTCTGGGGCTGCTCAAAGCACAAAATATTTCAACGTATGTACAAAACTATTTGAAAAACAATAAAACATCAAAGAAAACAAAATGAAAAGTGGAAAAAAAAATTGACTTTTCGTGCTTTTAAATTAACACTCAAGTATTTCTAGTTCATACTAACCAAAAAGTAGTTCAGATAAAAACCTAATAACTATTAAGCAGTACTGATGAAGGTCCATCAACCCTCAAGCAGTACTGACAAAGGTTTGTTAACTGTCAAATATTTGTTATAATACTTATTAACCACTAAGTGGATAATAAAACTGATGCGAGTTACCTTGGGAGGAGGATCTACCATGATAGGAATGGTTGGCTTCACGACCACCACATGTGGGCTTGTCCCTAGAAGAAGAGCACAATAACTACAAATGAGAAACATGAATAACTAACAAGCGGAACAGCTGGTCAATAATAAAGACAAACTTTGTCATAACAGATTACAAAATATTTAGAACCAAGTTAAACAAACTTTATAACAAATAAAACAAAACAGTTTACTTACCAAGATGCCATATCAATCTTGGTAACAGCTTGTGAGGGAAAGAAAATATACATAAGTATATCTTCTGTAGAGGCATCAGGACAATATTACATATGCAGATACAATTCAAAACCTTTCTTGTTAAGCTACTGTCATTAAACTACTTGTAATTCAAAAACTTAGAATAAATGAAACACATTTATAAAATTTTGTTCAGGAATTGAGTATAATTTTAAAATCAAGAACCCCATTGTGATTTAACAACTAAAAGACAGCCCATAAAATTACTTTTAAATGATTTTTTTTGCTATTTTCAACACTCACTCATCTCTACATAAATCCAAAATCTAATCACCAGAAGTGGTTATTTCATCTCTTGGTATTCTTTTCTTCTCTGCTTCTGGTATGACAGGAGAACCAGCTACAATACTTTGTTTGTGTATGTCAGTACTAAGAGACATGGCAACAGAATGCTGGTAAGGAGAGTAGAAAAACCTTCTGACATAGAGAGACAACACCGCCACTAGAATAATAACCTGGATGACCAAGAAGCATACATGTATCTCTAGAATCTGAAGAGAGAGAGCATTGTAATGTCAGGAACCAAAGATACTTTGAAGACAATATGAAAACTGGTTATTAAGAAGAGTAACACTGATATCTGATTAAACCAGAGTCATTGGTTATGAAAAATTAATAAGAAGGTAGTAGTCTCATACATATAAAATATTAAAATTGTACTAAATTCAGAATTATCTCATTTAGCTGTACATCAAAACATTTGTGATTAGGGACTAATAATGTTTATGAAAAAGCCTCTCATCAGATTACAACTCTCTAAATGTTTATGAAAGCCTCTCATCAGACTACAACCCTCTAAATGTTTATGAAAGCAAATATCATCACTACAACCCTCTAAATGTTTATGAAAGCCTCTCATCAGACTACAACCTCTAAATGTTTATGAAAGCCTCTCATCAGACTACAACCCTCTAAATGTTTATGAAAGCTTCTCATCAGACTACAACCCTCTAAATGTTTATGAAAGCTTCTCATCAGACTACAACTCTCTAAATGTTTATGAAAGCCTCTCATCAGACTACAACCCTCTAAATGTTTATGAAAGCCTCTCATCAGACTACAACCCTCTAAATGTTTATGAAAGCTTCTCATCAGACTACAACTCTCTAAATGTTTATGAAAGCCTCTCATCAGACTACAACCCTCTAAATGTTTATGAAAGCCTCTCATCAGACTACAACCCTCTAAATGTTTATGAAAGCCTCTCATCAGACTACAACCCTCTAAATGTTTATGAAAGCCTCTCATCAGACTACAACCCTCTAAATGTTTATGAAAGCCTCTCATCAGACTACAACTCTCTAAATGTTTATGAAAGCCTCTCATCAGACTACAACCTCTAAATGTTTATGAAAGCCTCTCATCAGACTACAACCCTCTAAATGTTTATGAAAGCCTCTCATCAGACTACAACCCTCTAAATGTTTATGAAAGCTTCTCATCAGACTACAACCCTCTAAATGTTTATGAAAGCTTCTCATCAGACTACAACCCTCTAAATGTTTATGAAAGCCTCTCATCAGACTACAACTTTATAAATGTTTATGAAAGCTTCTCATCAGACTACAACTTTATAAATGTTTATGAAAGCCTCTCATCAGACTACAACTCTCTACCTGTTCGTGTATCATCTCTTTTTCAGACAGTAGAAGGTCTACAGTTTGTGTCAAGTTGGCAACTTGAGTTAGGAGCTGTCCAATGACTTCTTCTTGATGGAGATTCTGTTAAACAAATAGTAAACTTGAGGCTGACAACATGATAAACCTCTCCACCAACAGATCAATAAAACTTAAAACTCAAGATCAGTTAGATTGCACTTACAGTTTGAGATACTAGAACATTATAAGCATGAGAATTATTTAATTTATAAAATTTAATATTTCAATTTCAGCTTATACAGTATTAGTTGTCTACTAAACCAGACTTTAGTTGGATGTTAAAGATGTGTTGACATCTAACTTTTCTCAGTTACAAATTAAAGAAAATTCAGTTAATTTAGAATTTTGTAAGAAATCAAACCATCTCAGCAAGAACGTATGTTTGTTTGTTTTTGAATTTCACGTAATGCTACACAAGAGTTATCTGTGCTATCCATCCTTAATTTAGCAGTGTAAGACTAGAGGGAAGGCAGATAGTCATCACTACCAACCACTAAAGCAACCCACATATTACGAGTCGAGCACCCTAATTACTTGGCCACACTAGGCTTGGCAAGAGAAAAGGACAGATATTCTTTAAAAGAACCTTCAAAGCAGACACCCCACCTTTTATATTCAACTAAACAGACCTATTAATGTCCATGACTTGTGTGTCTACATGATATAGATTTTTAAGAAAAAAAAAATGTACAAGGTTTAAAAAAAACAAAAAATTAAAACCACAACATGAGCATAATTGAAAAGATCTTCCTTCTCCAAGGGTAAATAATTTTTTTCTAATTGGTTAAATTGTTATATTTGTTTTATTCCATTGAATTTACATGTAATACCCACCCTATCAGCTGCATCAGCTGTTGTAACATTTAATGCTCCAATAGTTCGATCGAATGCTTTCTGCATCTCCTCCATGTGACGACGATAACGTTGGCTGAGTTCTTCCAGATAACGACTGCTTAAGGACATGTTTAACTCCAGAGCTTTAATACGATTGCTTAATCTCATAAAGATTGATTCCTTCTGTCCAGCCTGTGTCAGAACAATAACAGGGTCATGCTTCTGACCACTGCCACTTGGTCCAGCCTCGTGGAGATGCGTATTAGGAATTTGTTTTTCTTCAACAATAACCCCTTCTCTGCCATGATCTGTAGAGACTTCTGTGTCGTCTTCCTTTCTAACGACGTGACTATAGTTAGTTGAAGCATGTTTTGGTTCATCACCATCTTCAACTTCCTCATCTCTTTCAGGACTCTCTCTCGGTTCTTTGCTTTCCATGCTATTCACAGAAAGGTGGTCATAACCTGCTGCCTGGATACCACTATTCACCATTTCTTCAGTGTAAAATATCTTATCGAACTCTGGTTGCAACTGGTCGTTTAAAAGAACAGTCAATTCTTCACTGTCAACCTGCTCAGATATCTTACTGCTTTCTGGGAAAGTTTGTGTTGGTTGAATTTTTTCTTGGATATTAGCAAGATTTTCATCTCTTAAGGAATGACTTAAAATGGATGACTGGTCATAGGGTAAACTTCCACTGGTGTTTTGAGTTATCAGTGTGAGAGTAACACTTTCTGACGTAACAACTGGCAATTCAGTTGGTCCAGAGGTAGGCAAGTTGGCAATAGAATAATGAAGTTCCTCTACATTATAACCAAGCTGTAGTGTGGTTCCTTTTTCACATTTAACAGCTTTATCTACCATTGGTTGTGGAACACTGTTCATGAAACACAGTTGATCAGGAGACTTAGGTCCTAATACAACATGTAGAAACCAACATGCCAGACTGGATGTATCAGAATGGAGTTTGTTGTGAATGTTACAGAGGTCATAAGTAAACAGATAAGGAATCAACTTGCTTATACCATGAGGTAACGCAATATTCTTCCCATAGTACTCAGTCACGTTAGCTGTTGTGTTGCTGGACACTGAGTAATTGGTCACAGACTTGGTTTCAGTGTCAGAGCTAAAACAAAAAAACTAATTATAAAGAACTCTTCCTTAGAAGGCATCAATTCTTACCAAAGCACTAAATGACAATAAATCACAAGCTGGTCAAAAGAAAGAATACTAAATAAGAACATTTTATGAATTTGCATTATTTAAAATATGAATTTACAATCAGCAGAACAAGGCCAGGTCATACTTAAAGATTTTCCAATTGATAACAACAATTTCCTTTAAGGATATGCTTTCAAAGTCTGGATGTCAAAATGTTATTAAACTATGTAAATATTTTACTCTAGTTTCTTACTTTATGAATCAAAATATAAAAATATGAAAAAGAAATTATGTAACCTTTGAACTTTTGTTGGGGGTTCAGTACCCACATCTTTCTCTTCTTGGATCTCTAAAATAAAACATAACTTGTCAAATGTTACAAATGGATAACATTGTATGTCAGTCTATCTATGCTAATAACACTAACTAATCTTTGTATTGAAAAACATCACATTCTAAACACTAGAAAATCTTCCCAGAATTTAAAAAGGAATGAGATGCAGAAAGAGTGACATAACTACTAGGGTGTGAGAAAAATTCAGAAACCGGTTCAAACGTTTCATTTCTACAAATTACAGTTTACAAAAATAAAACCATAAAAATAATAATTTTACAAAAACCAAACCATCAGTTTTACTAAATACAATCAACCATATGTTCTTACTTTATAAACGTGTTTATAAAATACAAAAGAATAAAATTTGTTTGATATTTGTTAGAACACTCAATTCATTAAAATATCAAATTTATACAGCTTTTTTTCTCTCTAAAAGACAAACAATTTTCTTAACAATTTACATTCAATATAATAACAGTGCACACCTTCCATAAAAATAAAATTGGTGCACCAATCTATCAATTTACATTCAACATATTAACACCAACTACACACCTTTATACCAAAGTAACTCAAACAGATTATAATTATCCCCTTCCCACTGATATAACACACAAGCAGCTACATCTTTTTTATACACAAAGCAAGAGTAGCTCTCACAGGTGGTCACCTACTTTGTCCTGTATAACAATTTTACGCATGAGTAGTAGTGATCACCTACTTTGTTCTGTATAACAATTTTACATGTGACTAGCAGTCATTCACTTTGTTGTTTATTACAAAGTTAAATCAGTTTCAACAAGGAGTGTTCTTACAAATTAACTATTTTCCTTTATGATTATTACAGTGTAAGTAACCTGCATCTAAGAACAGTTGGTATGAGTATTAACACTTATTCATAAGGAGAGGTCAATGTTTTGACCTTCCTACGTCATCTTCAGGTCCTTTTATTCCGAGATACATTTTTATTTCAAGTGGGTTTCTTGTGACAAGTGTAAGCAAACTGATTTAGTTGGTTTCAAACTATGTTACAAAAAGTGGAACATTACAAAAAAACAAACAATACCACAGAGGAAACAAAGAAATGGAATACTTACCTTTTTCTTTTCCAGACAAGACAAGAACTACTTTTTTAACAATGTTTAGTATGGCTTCCTTTGCACTTCCAAAGAGATTTGTCCTCACATGAGATTCATCAGAAATGTCTACCAAATATTAACAATTTTTTTTATTCTCACTGAAGCATTTTTCTTTGCGAGTAAAATCCATAAAAAGTTATGTAAAACGTTTATCTCTGAAGTTCATTGGGTCATGAACATTTGAAAGGCCCTAAAAATAAGGGCCTTCAAAATAATGTAATTTTAAAGCAAGAGAAACAAATAAAACAGGACTTGTTTTTCATATTTCTGATATTCATGGACAATTGTTTTCTTTGGTACATTTTACAGAATTCAGATATGAACATATGTGCTGATTTAAAATAGACGAGTAGCCCTGACAACAAACATTTTATGATCTTTAAAAGACGACAATACCCAGTAGCTTTAAAAATAATGGATGTATTTTCTTTCACAACAAGCCACGATTAAGTTTAGTTATAATGTTGAAAATTAAATCTATATTGTTTTTAAGACAACTGTCTCTACAAACTGTAGTAGCACTAATCACGTAACCATAGCAACTGTTGTGTGTATAAAAAATATGTAAATATACAATTTGGTATTAGCTAAGTTTTAAAGTTATTAAAAGATATATTTATTAAATTTGAAATATATCATGTATTTGTAGAAAATTTATAAAAATGTTAATCAAAATAAATGTATCTATAGAAAAACAATCATATATATATATCTTGATTAATTTATCCACAGCTAAATATAAACATTGACACGATACTGCAACCTACCAAGGCGATCATCTTCATTCTCCAGTGATAAAGGATGACTGGGTTCATCTGCTGTCTCCATTATCTCATATTCTTCCACCATAGATGTTCCAAACACCCTGACAGTACTGAGAGGACAATAGTGTTCTGATCCATAATGACTGTCAAATTCTACCTGTAGAATAGATACAAAACTCGAAGGAATGATAGATATGTTTTACCATTATCTGATACAACTGAAGACAAAGTAATTTTCTAACTTTGAAGTACAACATTGAAATAGGAAAACAAGATAAGGATATACTGAAAGTATCCCAAATTTTATTATCTCCTATGAAATTTAATATCAAATGGAAACATAAATGAGTGTATGGATCACTGTTTCTCAACATATCAGTGCTACTATTTTTATATGAAATATTAAATTATTATGTCATAATGAAAATATCAGAGGTATTACTGTTAACCTGTAATATATATTTGTACATCTATGATATAAAGAGCAGAAGAAAACAGTAACTAATACATTAATAGTATCAACCATTGTTCAGTATGTAACAGGTCAGAACACCATCAAGTAACTAATACAGTAATAATTACAGTATGTACTTAGTTACTCACTGGAATTCATACGTATATTTGACTACCTAGCACTATCAATACAATACCCACTTTGATAAACTTTCCGTAACCTGTTTGCTTGAGGGGAAAGCTCTGAAGCTCTCTCCTGTTATCTGCTTCATAGTTTCCTATCAGCATCCAGTCTCTAACAGGATATCTGTCACTCCAGTATACAGAAAATTCTCTAGGCATTGATGAAAATAGCTCAAAATTGGCTAGTTCAATCTGTGAAAGAGAAATGTAACTTGTTGTTGAATATTCTACAACTAATATTAAATATCTTTTCACAATTATCAAATTATACAGCATTCTTTTCATGACAATTGAGTTGCCAGGAGTATGAACTATACAGCTAGAATATT
>NC_134827.1:114258152-114385513 GCF_004210375.1 Tachypleus tridentatus
TTAGTATAATCTTAGTAGTAATGTATTTCGAAAACAATATGGTGGACTAGTTATAACACTAATTTTGTGAAACGATAACTAATACTAATAGTGCTAATTTAATTAGTAACAGGCTTGCACAGTCACGTTACTTTTACAACTAATGTTAGCGTTGTCTTGTTAAGCCTAAATTGTATTCATCATACTTACAAAAACACCAGAAATAACTTCTAAAATAAAAATTAAGTCTGATTGGACAAACACTATTAAATATTATTTTCAAATGGTGTACCGAAGCCTTTGATTAATTCTGTGAACACTCGGGATCACTTTCAATAAGACACCAATCTCCAGCACTTGTTCCACCAGCCATATTGTTTTCAGTGAATTCTTAAGAAAAGGTGCAACACTCCATAACAACTGTTTTTATTATTATTTGTTTGTTTGTGTCACATACATATTAAGAACACTAACTGAGTTACAAGTGTTATCACATGTCTAAAAAATAGTCACAAAACTTTATTTATATTTTTCATAAGGTTATTATTTGTTTTAATACGCGCGGCATTAATTATAATTTTGAACCTGTCTGTAAACTTTCGGACTATAGCAACAGGAAAATATTAGCCACATTCTGTAAAAAAAAAAAAATATATATATATATATATATGTTGATGCAAAGTTACTAACTCAATAGCCGTCTGTAATTTTGAAGTTATAGACTAAAAGAGGCCCGTATCAATCTATGGAATTTTAGGTAGCACACAAACAAAAACTGGTAGAATACACATTTGTAATTTTTCTTGTTATCCGTGTATTTTAGTGGCTCGAGTATTTTTTTCAGATAAAATATGAGTTTCCATGGCCAGATAATTTGGGCACTTACCTCGTAATCTTATGGTCGCGGCTTCAATTCCGTCACACCAAACATGCCCACCCTTTCATAGTGGGGGCCTTATCATGTAACTCTTAATCCCACTATTCGTTGATAAAGGAGTAGTCTGTTAGTTGGCGGTAGGTGGTGACGACTAGCTGCCTTCCCTCTTGTCTTACATTGCAAAATGAGGGACGGCTAGCGCAGATAGTCCTTGTGTAACTTTGCGCGATATTAGAAAGAACGAGCCTAGAAGAAAAGCATTTAGACAAACATCACTCGTCGCTAACTATTTGTTAATAAACAGGAAGATTGATTGTTACATAATAACGCCTCACGACTTTAACAGTGAAGTAAGAGGTTATTGCAGTTTTATGAAGAAAAGAGTTTATTAATAAGCGAACTTGGCTTCAGCATCACAAAATGGTATTTATACGCTAGAAAGTTACCTGAGGATAGTGAAGGAGGTGGGTTGTGGTTTGGTTTGTTACGAATTTCGCGCAAAGCTACATGAGGGCTATCTACGCTAGCCGTCCCTAATTTAGCAGTGTAAGACTAGAAGGAAGGCAGCTAGTGATCACCACCCACCGCCAACTCTTTTACCAAGAAATAGTGGGATTGGTAAAATATTATAACATTCTCACAGCTGAAAGGACGAGCACATTTGATGTGATGGGGATTCAACCCTCGGATCACGTGTCGAGTGCCTTAACCACCTGGCCATGTCGGGTCAAGGGTTGTGAAATATCAGAACTTTTCATTCAAAGCACTTCAGAAAATCTCGCAATAATTCGAACATCTCCGAGAGTTGATTAAACAAATGGAATTTAGATCAATTTGGAAAACAATGAACATAACGATTGTTATAGAGGCTAAAATTTTAGTTGAAGTATTAATAAAAGTGCGGCATGCTACACATTTGATTCCTGTTTTAACTTTAATGTAAAACTTCCCTCTATTAAATGAAAATAACCAGCAGGTAGGTAGCGCTAATCAACATGGGCGATTCCAATAATTTGCTTTAAGAAACGTTAGACTTATATTTGTACAAGATCTTAATTTTGATTGAGTTTGTTGACAATAATAAATATTGTTGAAGGAAATCTGTTGTTACTTCATCAGACCTTACAAAAAAAAAAAAAAAGATCATATTTCGTTCTTGCGTCAGTAAATGTACTTTAGTTTTGTTCCTTTGAACAATTAAATACTATTTTCATTTCCTACTGCACATTGCATGCAATGTTTATTTTTTAGCTGGAAAAGTGGATTTGATTGTAAATGTATTTAAACTAACACATCCACTCGAGATCCTTTAACACATTTAATTTAAATCGGTTCAACCGGTTCCTCACCAAAAAACATAAAATATCGAGGCCCCAAACAGGGATTTATATAAACTGTCACAAAGACGAGCCCGGATAGATTACTTAACGAACTTATTTTCATTCCAAATACGTGAATAGAATTGGTTGTCTCTCCATATCACATGTACTGTTGTAGCTATGTTTACACCATATATTTACTTCATATTCATAATATTTGTCTGTACCTAAAGGGCTAGGCTCAGATATTATAATATTAGGCAATACTGGCTTTACAAATTTGAAATGCATCAAAAGATACCATAAATTATCATATTCTATAACTTTTTTAATAATAGCTTGCTAAATAAATTAGTTGCGAGAAAAACACTGAAATCAGTGATAAAAACTTTATTTTCACTTCTTTACAATAGTTGAGTGCAATAATTAAATAACATTTGAATGGTTTCAAATGACATTCGAATCTTGTAAAGAAGAAACAATGTTTTAAATCAAGTTTCAAATCTCTTCCTATACAATAAAACTATGCATAAAAATCATAAAGCACAACTGGTCTAAAGTACCTGATTTTAACTTTTGATATAAATACCATAAACTCTAAATCATTTCTAACTGACCAAGCTTATGGTAAAATCAGGCAAATGTAGTTAACAATGTTTCACCATGATTGGTGAAACTTAAGTTATTGAAATATACCATTCTGATTGTTGTTTGACAGCACAGCATACAACTGATTATATGAAGATGAAACAGTATTAATTATTAAACAACTAGAAGAATTAGGGCTGATCAAACCTCTGGTCAATGTGAGGTCACGATATCTATGTTTTGGTGTTAATTAATCAAACCAAGTGGTGAATGTGAGGTCACGACATCTAAGTTTTGGTGTTAATTAATCAAACCAAGTGCTGAATGTGTGGTCACGACATCTAAGTTTTGGTGTTAATTAATCAAACCAAGTGGTGAATGTGAGGTCCAAATCCAGCTTAATTATTATCTCAAATAACAAAGTAACTGTAAATTTAACAAGATATATCGGTCAATTCAGAAACCAATTCATCATTATCCTAGAGTTGTTGGTCTTCCAAAATGAATAAATAAATTTAAAAAGTTTGATTCAGTTCCATACTGGTTTGTATCCCTAACCATTGAAACAAGTATAAAACACAAATTCTTATCATTGTGGCTAAAAATTACACCCAACAAATGACATACATTTGTGTGCTTTGGTGAACCTTGATATTGACCACATGGCTGAACAATCTACACACCCAACAAATGACATACATTTGTGTCCTTTGGTGAACCTTGATATAGACCACATGGCTGAACAATCTATACACCCAACAAATGATATAAATTTGTGTCCTTTGGTGAACCTTGATATAGACCACATGACTGAACAATCTATACACCCAACAAATGACATACATTTGTGTCCTTTGGTGAACCTTGATATAGACCACATGGCTGAACAATCTATACACCCAACAAATGACATACATTTGTATGCTTTGGTGAACCTTGATATAGACCACATGGCTGAACAATCTATACACCCAACAAATGACATACATTTGTGTCCTTTGGTGAACCTTGATATAGACCACATGGCTGAACAATCTATACACCCAACAAATGACATACATTTGTGTCCTTTGGTGAACCTTGATATAGACCACATGGCTGAACAATCTATACACCCAACAAATGACATACATTTGTGTCCTTTGGTGAACCTTGATATAGACCACATGGCTGAGCAATCTATACACCCAACAAATGATATACATTTGTGCCCTTTGGTGAACCTTGATATAGACCACATGGCTGAACAATCTATACACCCAACAAATGACATACATTTGTGTCCTTTGGTGAACCTTGATATAGACCACATGGCTGAACAATCTATACACCCAACAAATGACATACATTTGTATGCTTTGGTGAACCTTGATATAGACCACATGGCTGAACAATCTATACACCCAACAGATGACATACATTTGTGTCCTTTGGTGAACCTTGATATAGACCACATGGCTGAACAATCTATACACCCAACAAATGACATACATTTGTGTCCTTTGGTGAACCTTGATATAGACCACATGGCTGAACAATCTATACACCCAACAAATGACATACATTTGTGTCCTTTGCTGAACCTTGATATAGACCACATGGCTGAACAATCTATACACCCAACAAATGATATACATTTGTGCCCTTTGGTGAACCTTGATGTAGACCACATGGCTGAACAATCTACACACCCAACAAATGACATACAATTGTGTCCTTTGATGATCCTTGATATAGGCCACGTGGCCGAGGAATCTATGAACATTCTTGAAACATCAACGCTCTGAGAATATTTCACTACAACTGTGATTGAAAACCAAAGACAAAATGTGAACGAGAAAAGCACTGGTAACATCAATTTTTCACACAGTCTGTGAATATGTTACTTGTAACAACATCAATTTTTCACACAGTATCGTTTTTCTCACCACAGTCTGTGAATATGTTACTTGTAACAACATCAATTTTTCACACAGTATCGTTTATTTCACCACAGTCTGTGAATATGTTACTTGTAACAACATCAATTTTTCACACAGTATCGTTTTTCTCACCACAGTCTGTGAATATGTTACTTGTAACAACATCAATTTTCACACAGTATCGTTTTTCTCACCACAATCTGTGAATATGTTACTTGTAACAACATCAATTTTTTCACACAGTATCGTTTTTCTCACCACAGTCTGTGAATATGTTACTTGTAACAACATCAATTTTTCACACAGTATCGTTTTCTCACCACAGTCTGTGAATATGTTACTTGTAACAACATCAATTTTCACACAGTATCGTTTTTCTCACCACAGTCTGTGAATATGTTACTTGTAACAACATCAATTTTTCACACAGTATCGTTTTTCTCACCACAGTCTGTGAATATGTTACTTGTAACAACATCAATTTTTCACACAGTATCGTTTTTCTCACCACAGTCTGTGAATATGTTACTTGTAACAACATCAATTTTTCACACAGTATCGTTTTTCTCACCACAGTCTGTGAATATGTTACTTGTAACAACATCAATTTTCACACAGTATCGTTTTTCTCACCACAGTCTGTGAATATGTTACTTGTAACAACATCAATTTTTCACACAGTATCGTTTTTCTCACCACAGTCTGTGAATATGTTACTTGTAACAACATCAATTTTTCACACAGTATCGTTTTTCTCACCACAGTCTGTGAATATGTTACTTGTAACAACATCAATTTTTCACACAGTATCGTTTTTTTCTCACCACAGTCTGTGAATATGTTACTTGTAACAACATCAATTTTTCACACAGTATCGTTTTTCTCACCACAGTCTGTGAATATGTTACTTGTAACAACATCAATTTTTCACACAGTATCATTTTTTCACCACAGTCTGTGAATATGTTACTTGTAACAACATCAATTTTTCACACAGTATCGTTTTTTTCACCACAGTCTGTGAATATGTTACTTGTAACAACATCAATTTTCACACAGTATCGTTTTTTTCACCACAGTCTGTGAATATGTTACTTGTAACAACATCAATTTTTCACACAGTATCGTTTTTTTCACCACAGTCTGTGAATATGTTACTTGTAACAACATCAATTTTTCACACAGTATCGTTTTTTTCACCACAGTCTGTGAATATGTTACTTGTAACAACATCAATTTTTCACACAGTATCGTTTTTCTCACCACAGTCTGTGAATATGTTACTTGTAACAACATCAATTTTTCACACAGTATCGTTTTTTTCACCACAGTCTGTGAATATGTTACTTGTAACAACATCAATTTTTCACACAGTATCGTTTTTTTCACCACAGTCTGTGAATATGTTACTTGTAACAACATCAATTTTTCACACAGTATCGTTTTTTTCACCACAGTCTGTGAATATGTTACTTGTAACAACATCAATTTTCACACAGTATCGTTTTTCACCACAGTCTGTGAATATGTTACTTGTAACAACATCAATTTTTCACACAGTATCGTTTTTTCACCACAGTCTGTGAATATGTTATTTGTAACAACATCAATTTTTCACACTGTATCGTTTTTTCACCAGTCTATGAATATGTTACTTGTAACAACATCAATTTTTCACACAGTATCGTTTTTTCACCACAGTCTGTGAATATGTTACTTGTAACAACATCAATTTTTCACACAGTATCGTTTTTCACCACAGTCTGTGAATATGTTACTTGTAACAACATCAATTTTTCACACAGTATCGTTTTCTCACCACAGTCTGTGAATATGTTACTTGTAACAACATCAATTTTCACACAGTATCGTTTTTCACCACAGTCTGTGAATATGTTACTTGTAACAACATCAATTTTTCACACAGTATCGTTTTTCACCACAGTCTGTGAATATGTTACTTGTAACAACATCAATTTTCACACAGTATCGTTTTTCACCACAGTCTGTGAATATGTTACTTGTAACAACATCAATTTTCACACAGTATCGTTTTTCACCAGTCTATGAATATGTTACTTGTAACAACATCAATTTTCACACAGTATCGTTTTTCTCACCACAGTCTGTGAATATGTTACTTGTAACAACATCAATTTTCACACAGTATCGTTTTTCACCACAGTCTGTGAATATGTTACTTGTAACAACATCAATTTTCACACAGTATCGTTTTTTCACCACAGTCTATGAATATGTTACTTGTAACAACATCAATTTTTCACACAGTATCGTTTTTCACCACAGTCTATGAATATGTTACTTGTAACAACATCAATTTTCACACAGTATCGTTTTTTCACCACAGTCTGTGAATATGTTACTTGTAACAACATCAATTTTCACACAGTATCGTTTTTCACCACAGTCTATGAATATGTTACTTGTAACAACATCAATTTTCACACAGTATCGTTTTTTTCACCACAGTCTGTGAATATGTTACTTGTAACAACATCAATTTTCACACACAGTATCGTTTTTCTCACCACAGTCTATGAATATGTTACTTGTAACAACATCAATTTTCACACAGTATCGTTTTTCACCACAGTCTGGGAATATGTTACTTGTAACAACATCAATTTTCACACAGTATCGTTTTTTTCACCACAGTCTGTGAATATGTTACTTGTAACAACATCAATTTTCACACAGTATCGTTTTTTTCACCACAGTCTGTGAATATGTTACTTGTAACAACATCAATTTTCACACAGTATCGTTTTTCACCACAGTCTGGGAATATGTTACTTGTAACAACATCAATTTTCACACAGTATCGTTTTTTCACCACAGTCTGTGAATATGTTACTTGTAACAACATCAATTTTCACACAGTATCGTTTTTTTCACCACAGTCTGTGAATTTGTTACTTGTAACAACATCAATTTTCACACAGTATCGTTTTTTTTCACCACAGTCTGTGAATATGTTACTTGTAACAACATAAATTTTTCACACAGTATCGTTTTTTCACCACAGTCTGTGAATATGTTATTTGTAACAACATCAATTTTTCACACAGTATCGTTTTTTCACCAGTCTATGAATACGTTACTTGTAACAACATCAATTTTTCACACAGTATCGTTTTTCTCACCACAGTCTGTGAATATGTTACTTGTAACAACATCAATTTTTCACACAGTATCGTTTTCTCACCACAGTCTGTGAATATGTTACTTGTAACAACATCAATTTTCACACAGTATCTTTTTTTCACCACAGTCTGGGAATATGTTACTTGTAACAACATCAATTTTTCACACAGTATCGTTTTTTTTCACCACAGTCTGTGAATATGTTACTTGTAACAACATCAATTTTTCACACAGTATCGTTTTTTTCACCACAGTCTGTGAATATGTTACTTGTAACAACATCAATTTTTCACACAGTATCGTTTTTTTCACCACAGTCTGTGAATATGTTACTTGTAACAACATCAATTTTTCACACAGTATCGTTTTTTCACCACAGTCTGGGAATATGTTACTTGTAACAACATCAATTTTTCACACAGTATCGTTTTTTTCACCACAGTCTGTGAATATGTTACTTGTAACAACATCAATTTTTCACACAGTATCGTTTTTTCACCACAGTCTGTGAATATGTTACTTGTAACAACATCAATTTTCACACAGTATCGTTTTTTTCACCACAGTCTGTGAATATGTTACTTGTAACAACATCAATTTTTCACACAGTATCGTTTTTCACCACAGTCTGTGAATATGTTATTTGTAACAACATCAATTTTCACACAGTATCGTTTTTTCACCACAGTCTGTGAATATGTTATTTGTAACAACATCAATTTTTTCACACTGTATCGTTTTTTCACCAGTCTATGAATATGTTACTTGTAACAACATCAATTTTTCACACAGTATCGTTTTTCACCACAGTCTATGAATATGTTACTTGTAACAACATCAATTTTTCACACAGTATCGTTTTTTTCACCACAGTCTGTGAATATGTTACTTGTAACAACATCAATTTTTCACACAGTATCGTTTTTTCACCACAGTCTGTGAATATGTTATTTGTAACAACATCAATTTTTCACACAGTATCGTTTTTTCACCACAGTCTGTGAATATGTTATTTGTAACAACATCAATTTTTTCACACAGTATCGTTTTTTTTTCACCACAGTCTGTGAATATGTTACTTGTAACAACATCAATTTTCACACAGTATCGTTTTTTCACCACAGTCTGTGAATATGTTATTTGTAACAACATCAATTTTTCACACAGTATCGTTTTTTCACCACAGTCTGTGAATATGTTATTTGTAACAACATCAATTTTTCACACTGTATCGTTTTTTCACCAGTCTATGAATATGTTACTTGTAACAACATCAATTTTTCACACAGTATCGTTTTTCACCACAGTCTATGAATATGTTATTTGTAACAACATCAATTTTTCACACAGTATCGTTTTTTCACCACAGTCTGTGAATATGTTACTTGTAACAACATCAATTTTTCACACAGTATCGTTTTTTTCACCACAGTCTGTGAATATGTTACTTGTAACAACATCAATTTTTCACACAGTATCGTTTTTTCACCACAGTCTGTGAATATGTTACTTGTAACAACATCAATTTTTCACACAGTATCGTTTTTCACCACAGTCTGTGAATATGTTATTTGTAACAACATCAATTTTTCACACAGTATCGTTTTTCACCACAGTCTGTGAATATGTTATTTGTAACAACATCAATTTTTCACACTGTATCGTTTTTCACCAGTCTATGAATATGTTACTTGTAACAACATCAATTTTCACACAGTATCGTTTTCACCACAGTCTATGAATATGTTACTTGTAACAACATCAATTTTCACACAGTATCGTTTTTTCACCACAGTCTGTGAATATGTTACTTGTAACAACATCAATTTTCACACAGTATCGTTTTCACCACAGTCTGTGAATATGTTATTTGTAACAACATCAATTTTTCACACTGTATCGTTTTTTCACCAGTCTATGAATATGTTACTTGTAACAACATCAATTTTCACACAGTATCGTTTTTCACCACAGTCTATGAATATGTTACTTGTAACAACATCAATTTTCACACAGTATCGTTTTTTTCACCACAGTCTGTGAATATGTTACTTGTAACAACATCAATTTTCACACAGTATCGTTTTTTTCACCACAGTCTGTGAATATGTTACTTGTAACAACATCAATTTTCACACAGTATCGTTTTTTCACCACAGTCTGTGAATATGTTACTTGTAACAACATCAATTTTCACACAGTATCGTTTTTCACCACAGTCTGTGAATATGTTATTTGTAACAACATCAATTTTCACACAGTATCGTTTTTTCACCACAGTCTGTGAATATGTTACTTGTAACAACATCAATTTTTCACACAGTATCGTTTTTTTCACCACAGTCTGTGAATTTGTTACTTGTAACAACATCAATTTTCACACAGTATCGTTTTTTTTCACCACAGTCTGTGAATATGTTACTTGTAACAACATCAATTTTTCACACAGTATCGTTTTTCACCACAGTCTGGGAATATGTTACTTGTAACAACATCAATTTTCACACAGTATCGTTTTTTTCACCACAGTCTGTGAATATGTTACTTGTAACAACATCAATTTTCACACAGTATCGTTTTTCTCACCACAGTCTGTGAATATGTTACTTGTAACAACATCAATTTTTCACACAGTATCGTTTTTTTCACCACAGTCTGTGAATATGTTACTTGTAACAACATCAATTTTTCACACAGTATCGTTTTTTTCACCACAGTCTGTGAATATGTTACTTGTAACAACATCAATTTTTCACACAGTATCGTTTTTTCACCACAGTCTGGGAATATGTTACTTGTAACAACATCAATTTTTCACACAGTATCGTTTTTTTCACCACAGTCTGTGAATATGTTACTTGTAACAACATCAATTTTCACACAGTATCGTTTTTTTCACCACAGTCTGTGAATATGTTACTTGTAACAACATCAATTTTCACACAGTATCGTTTTTTTCACCACAGTCTGTGAATATGTTACTTGTAACAACATCAATTTTTCACACAGTATCGTTTTTTCACCACAGTCTGTGAATATGTTATTTGTAACAACATCAATTTTTCACACAGTATCGTTTTTTCACCACAGTCTGTGAATATGTTATTTGTAACAACATCAATTTTTCACACTGTATCGTTTTTTCACCAGTCTATGAATATGTTACTTGTAACAACATCAATTTTTCACACAGTATCGTTTTTTCACCACAGTCTATGAATATGTTACTTGTAACAACATCAATTTTTCACACAGTATCGTTTTTTCACCACAGTCTGTGAATATGTTACTTGTAACAACATCAATTTTTCACACAGTATCGTTTTTTTCACCACAGTCTGTGAATATGTTATTTGTAACAACATCAATTTTTCACACAGTATCGTTTTTTCACCACAGTCTGTGAATATGTTATTTGTAACAACATCAATTTTTCACACAGTATCGTTTTTTCACCACAGTCTGTGAATATGTTATTTGTAACAACATCAATTTTTCACACAGTATCGTTTTCACCAGTCTATGAATATGTTACTTGTAACAACATCAATTTTCACACAGTATCGTTTTTCACCACAGTCTATGAATATGTTACTTGTAACAACATCAATTTTTCACACAGTATCGTTTTTTCACCACAGTCTATGAATATGTTACTTGTAACAACATCAATTCCACTTAGGCCAACAACGAGATCTACCCGACGTTTATTTAGCAATTCTTATACTAATATGGCATACTAACATGTCCCAGTATCACTACTCTAAACATTTGGAACATTGTGTGGATCTTTCTAACAAAAAAATTATCTTAAAAATGTATGTGTGGGAGAGAGAGCTACATGTGGCCAGTTTCTAGCCAATCAGTTTTGGCCTCCGTGTCAACATGAAGACTGAAGAGTCATCAAAAACTGACAACAGGGATTTCTTGTCTTCAACAGAGCTTGAAAGATTGACATCTGTAATTCTATGACTTGCTGGGTTGTTCAAAACACTTGTGACTCACTTGTTTAAAACCAGTTGTGAAAATGTTAAAATAAATTCTTGCATTATAGTGGATGCGTATCAGTTTTATATTGTAGCACATGCAGATTTGGTGTCACAGTTTTGCATTTTCAGTACAGTTTAGGTTAGGTTAGCTATATTAAAGTTTATGTTTGTGAGATTCAGTATAAAGAACAAAGCTAAAGTGATTTGTTTCTGTCATTTCAGCTGCTAACTAACAAATAATATTCTTTTGTATTTTTCTTTATCAAATTAATTTTAGTTCTTGCTTCTTACAAGTAACTTTTCATACATAAAATAAAACAATTATTAACTCTGATATGCAGCATGCTCTGAGTTTTATAATTCTATTATTTAAGTCATTAAAATCCATTTAGAATATATGTATAATAAAAGTAACAAAGTACACTTTAAAAATATAATACAACAACAGCTACTGACAAACTATAGATAAATGTGTGGAACTGTTACATGTAAAGAAGACAGATTTAACGCAAGTCCACTTTGGGGCAGAGATTTTCCAATAAATATGATAACATTTCACAGGTGCAGGCAAATATAATTGCTAGAGTGATGAAATGTTAATATATTTCTAATCATTCCTGAACAAAATGATTCTATCACAATGTTGTGTTTTTTTATCAGTACTTGTTCAGAATGTATGAAGAAAAGTTTGAGAATTCCTTATATCAATGGGAAAACAAATGCCTAAGATATTAGTATATTTCATCAGATAACTAAAATACATAGCATGATATGAACAGAAAGGTGGCAACTCCGTAGCATGATACGAACAGAAAGGTGGCAACTCCGTAGCATGATACGAACAGAAAGGTGGCAACTCCGTAGCATGATACGAACAGAAAAGTGGCAACTCCGTAGCATGATACGAACAGAAAAGTGGCAACTCCGTAGCATGATACGAACAGAAGGTGGCAACTCCGTAGCATGATACGAACAGAAAGGTGGCAACTCCGTAGCATGATACGAACAGAAAGGTGGCAACTCCGTAGCATGATATGAACAGAAAGGTGGCAACTCCGTAGCATTATACGAACAGAAAGGTGGCAACTCTAATAAAATATAAATCTCAATAGTTTCGTGACTAGAATTACACAGAATCAATTTTCTCTAATTTTAACACTTTTTGAAGTTGGATTTCTTTTTCTTGACAGATACATTCTTCACTTTGGCACCATTAAATACTGCATACTCATTGGTAATATTTTGTAGAGGTTTACTTGGAAAACTTTTATCAATGATCTTCTTTGTCTCCCAAGAGCTAACATTCTCATTTTGTACTATTCCACATACCAGGTTACATTTAGATTGTTTTAATTCTACAGTTGGGGTTAAATCTTGGGTAAAAGAAGAATGAGAAAAGAAGACACCAACAGTTCTACACTTTGAAAGACAAGTTTGATCTTCAGCTGTCCTGTAGATGTCACTACTTTCCACTAGTTTGTTTAAGTTCACTTTTGATGCAGACATCACCGTTCCTTTTGGCTTCTTGTTCTTCTGTTTTCTCTGGGGCTGCTCAAAGCACAAAATATTTCAACGTATGTACAAAACTATTTGAAAAACAATAAAAACATCAAAGAAAAACAAAATGAAAAGTGGAAAAAAAAATTGACTTTTCGTGCTTTTAAATTAACACTCAAGTATTTCTAGTTCATACTAACCAAAAAGTAGTTCAGATAAAAACCTAATAACTATTAAGCAGTACTGATGAAGGTCCATCAACCCTCAAGCAGTACTGACAAAGGTTTGTTAACTGTCAAATATTTGTTATAATACTTATTAACCACTAAGTGGATAATAAAACTGATGCGAGTTACCTTGGGAGGAGGATCTACCATGATAGGAATGGTTGGCTTCACGATCACCACATGTGGGCTTGTCCCTAGAAGAAGAGCACAATAACTACAAATGAGAAACATGAATAACTAACAAGCGGAACAGCTGGTCAATAATAAAGACAAACTTTGTCATAACAGATTACAAAATATTTAGAACCAAGTTAAACAAACTTTATAACAAATAAAACAAAACAGTTTACTTACCAAGATGCCATATCAATCTTGGTAACAGCTTATGAGGGAAAGAAAATATACATAAGTATATCTTCTGTAGAGGCATCGGGACAATATTACATATGCAGATACAATTCAAAACCTTTCTTGTTAAGCTACTGTCATTAAACTACTTGTAATTCAAAAACTTAGAATAAATGAAACACATTTATAAAATTTTGTTCAGGAATTGAGTATAATTTTAAAATCAAGAACCCCATTGTGATTTAACAACTAAAAGACAGCCCATAAAATTACTTTTAAACGATTTTTTTTGCTATTTTCAACACTCACTCATCTCTACATAAATCCAAAATCTAATCACCAGAAGTGGTTATTTCATCTCTTGGTATTCTTTTCTTCTCTGCTTCTGGTATGACAGGAGAACCAGCTACAATACTTTGTTTGTGTATGTCAGTACTAAGAGACATGGCAACAGAATGCTGGTAAGGAGAGTAGAAAAACCTTCTGACATAGAGAGACAACACCGTCACTAGAATAATAACCTGGATGACCAAGAAGCATACATGTATCTCTAGAATCTGAAGAGAGAGAGCATTGTAATGTCAGGAACCAAAGATACTTTGAAGACAATAGGAAAACTGGTTATTAAGAAGAGTAACACTGATATCTGATTAAACCAGAGTCATTGGTTATGAAAAATTAATAAGAAGGTAGTAGTCTCATACATATAAAATATTAAAATTGTACTAAATTCAGAATTATCTCATTTAGCTGTACATCAAAACATTTGTGATTAGGGACTAATAATGTTTATGAAAAAGCCTCTCATCAGATTACAATCCTCTAAATGTTCATGAAAGTCTCTCATCAGACATGATGATAAATGTTTATGACAAATAAATCAGATAATCAGATAAATGTTTATGACAAATAAATCAGATAATCAGATAAATGTTTATGAAAGCCTCTCATCAGACTACAACTCTCTAAATGTTTATGAAAGCCTCTCATCAGACTACAACCCTCTAAATGTTTATGAAAGCCTCTCATCAGACTACAACCCTCTAAATGTTTATGAAAGCCTCTCATCAGACTACAACTCTCTAAATGTTTATGAAAGCCTCTCATCAGACTACAACCCTCTAAATGTTTATGAAAGCTTCTCATCAGACTACAACCCTCTAAATGTTTATGAAAGCCTCTCATCAGACTACAACCCTCTAAATGTTTATGAAAGCCTCTCATCAGACTACAACCCTCTAAATGTTTATGAAAGCCTCTCATCAGACTACAACCCTCTAAATGTTTATGAAAGCTTCTCATCAGACTACAACTTTATAAATGTTTATGAAAGCCTCTCATCAGACTACAACCCTCTAAATGTTTATGAAAGCCTCTCATCAGACTACAACTCTCTAAATGTTTATGAAAGCCTCTCATCAGACTACAACTTTATAAATGTTTATGAAAGCCTCTCATCAGACTACAACCCTCTAAATGTTTATGAAAGCCTCTCATCAGACTACAACCCTCTAAATGTTTATGAAAGCCTCTCATCAGACTACAACCCTCTAAATGTTTATGAAAGCCTCTCATCAGACTACAACTCTCTAAATGTTTATGAAAGCCTCTCATCAGACTACAACTCTCTAAATGTTTATGAAAGCCTCTCATCAGACTACAACTCTCTACCTGTTCGTGTATCATCTCTTTTTCAGACAGTAGAAGGTCTACAGTTTGTGTCAAGTTGGCAACTTGAGTTAGGAGCTGTCCAATGACGACTTCTTGATGGAGATTCTGTTAAACAAATAGTAAACTTGAGGCTGACAACATGATAAACCTCTCCACCAACAGATCAATAAAACTTAAAACTCAAGATCAGTTAGATTGCACTTACAGTTTGAGATACTAGAACATTATAAGCATGAGAATTATTTAATTTATAAAATTTAATATTTCAATTTCAGCTTATACAGTATTAGTTGTCTACTAAACCAGACTTTAGTTATCTACTAAACCAGACTTTAGTTGGATGTTAAAGATGTCAACTCATCTAACTTTTCTCAGTTACAAATTAAAGAAAATTCAGTTAATTTAGAATTTTGTAAGAAATCAAACCATCTCAGCAAGAACGTATGTTTGTTTGTTTTTGAATTTCACGCAATGCTACACAAGAGTTATCTGTGCTATCCATCCTTAATTTAGCAGTGTAAGACTAGAGGGAAGGCAGATAGTCATCACTACCAACCACTAAAGCAACCCACATATTACGAGTCGAGCACCCTAATTACTTGGCCACACTAGGCTTGGCAAGAGAAAAGGACAGATATTCTTTAAAAGAACCTTCAAAGCAGACACCCCACCTTTTATATTCAACTAAACAGACCTATTAATGTCCATGACTTGTGTGTCTACATGATATAGATTTTTAAGAAAAAAAAAAATGTACAAGGTTTAAAAAAAACAAAAAATTAAAACCACAACATGAGCATAATTGAAAAGATCTTCCTTCTCCAAGGGTAAATAATTTTTTTCTAATTGGTTAAATTGTTATATTTGTTTTATTCCATTGAATTTACATGTAATACCCACCCTATCAGCTGCATCAGCTGTTGTAACATTTAATGCTCCAATAGTTCGATCGAATGCTTTCTGCATCTCCTCCATGTGACGGCGATAACGTTGGCTGAGTTCTTCCAGATAACGACTGCTTAAGGACATGTTTAACTCCAGAGCTTTAATACGATTGCTTAATCTCATAAAGATTGATTCCTTCTGTCCAGCCTGTGTCAGAACAATAACAGGGTCATGCTTCTGACCACTGCCACTTGGTCCAGCCTCGTGGAGATGCGTATTAGGAATTTGTTTTTCTTCAACAATAACCCCTTCTCTGCCATGATCTGTAGAGACTTCTGTGTCGTCTTCCTTTCTAACGACGTGACTATAGTTAGTTGAAGCATGTTTTGGTTCATCACCATCTTCAACTTCCTCATCTCTTTCAGGACTCTCTCTCGGTTCTTTGCTTTCCATGCTATTCACAGAAAGGTGGTCATAACCTGCTGCCTGGATACCACTATTCACCATTTCTTCAGTGTAAAACATCTTATCGAACTCTGGTTGCAACTGGTCGTTTAAAAGAACAGTCAATTCTTCACTGTCAACCTGCTCAGATATCTTACTGCTTTCTGGGAAAGTTTGTGTTGGTTGAATTTTTCTTGGATATTAGCAAGATTTTCATCTCTTAAGGAATGACTTAAAATGGATGACTGGTCATAGGGTAAACTTCCACTGGTGTTTTGAGTTATCAGTGTGAGAGTAACACTTTCTGACGTAACAACTGGCAATTCAGTTGGTCCAGAGGTAGGCAAGTTGGCAATAGAATAATGAAGTTCCTCTACATTATAACCAAGCTGTAGTGTGGTTCCTTTTTCACATTTAACAGCTTTATCTACCATTGGTTGTGGAACACTGTTCATGAAACACAGTTGATCAGGAGACTTAGGTCCTAATACAACATGTAGAAACCAACATGCCAGACTGGATGTATCAGAATGGAGTTTGTTGTGAATGTTACAGAGGTCATAAGTAAACAGATAAGGAATCAACTTGCTTATACCATGAGGTAACGCAATATTCTTCCCATAGTACTCAGTCACGTTAGCTGTTGTGTTGCTGGACACTGAATAATTGGTCACAGACTTGGTTTCAGTGTCAGAGCTAAAACAAAAAAACTAATTATAAAGAACTCTTCCTTAGAAGGCATCAATTCTTACCAAAGCACTAAATGACAATAAATCACAAGCTGGTCAAAAGAAAGGATACTAAATAAGAACATTTTATGAATTTGCATTATTTAAAAATATGAATTTACAATCAGCAGAACAAGGCCAGGTCATACTTAAAGATTTTCCAATTGATAACAACAATTTCCTTTAAGGATATGCTTTCAAAGTCTGGATGCAAAATGTTATTAAACTATGTAAATATTTTACTCTAGTTTCTTACTTTATGAATCAAAATATAAAAATATGAAAAAGAAATTATGTAACCTTTGAACTTTTGTTGGGGGTTCAGTACCCACATCTTTCTCTTCTTGGATCTCTAAAATAAAACATAACTTGTCAAATGTTACAAATGGATAACATTGTATGTCAGTCTATCTATGCTAATAACACTAACTAATCTTTGTATTGAAAAACATCACATTCTAAACACTAGAAAATCTTCCCAGAATTTAAAAAGGAATGAGATGCAGAAAGAGTGACATAACTACTAGGGTGTGAGAAAAATTCAGAAACCGATTCAAACGTTTCATTTCTACAAATTACAGTTTACAAAAATAAAACCATAAAAATAATAATTTTACAAAAACCAAACCATCAGTTTTACTAAATACAATCAACCATATGTTCTTACTTTATAAACGTGTTTATAAAATACAAAAGAATAAATTTGTTTGATATTTGTTAGAACACTCAATTCATTAAAATATCAAATTTATACAGCTTTTTTTCCTCTCTAAAAGACAAACAATTTTCTTAACAATTTACATTCAATATAATAACAGTGCACACCTTCCATAAAAATAAAATTGGTGCACCAATCTATCAATTTACATTCAACATATTAACACCAACTACACACCTTTATACCAAAGTAACTCAAACAGATTATAATTATCCCCTTCCCACTGATATAACACACAAGCAGCTACATCTTTTTTACACACAAAGCAAGAGTAGCTCTCACAGGTGGTCACCTACTTTGTCCTGTATAACAATTTTACGTGCGAGTAGTAGTGATCACCTACTTTGTTCTGTATAACAATTTTACATGTGACTAGCAGTCATTCACTTTGTTGTTTATTACAAAGTTAAATCAGTTTCTACAAGGAGTGTTCTTACAAATTAACTATTTTCCTTTATGATTATTACAGTGTAAGTAACCTGCATCTAAGAACAGTTGGTATGAGTATTAACACTTATTCATAAGGAGAGGTCAATGTTTTGACCTTCCTACGTCATCTTCAGGTCCTTTTATTCCGAGATACATTTTTATTTCAAGTGGGTTTCTTGTGACAAGTGTAAGCAAACTGATTTAGTTGGTTTCAAACTATGTTACAAAAAGTGGAACATTACAAAAAAACAAACAATACCACAGAGGAAACAAAGAAATGGAATACTTACCTTTTTCTTTTCCAGACAAGACAAGAACTACTTTTTTAACAATGTTTAGTATGGCTTCCTTTGCACTTCCAAAGAGATTTGTCCTCACATGAGATTCATCAGAAATGTCTACCAAATATTAACAATTTTTTTATTCTCACTGAAGCATTTTTCTTTGCGAGTAAAATCCATAAAAAGTTATGTAAAACGTTTATCTCTGAAGTTCATTGGGTCATGAACATTTGAAAGGCCCTAAAAATAAGGGCCTTCAAAATAATGTAATTTTAAAGCAAGAGAAACAAATAAAACAGGACTTGTTTTTCATATTTCTGATATTCATGGACAATTGTTTTCTTTGGTACATTTTACAGAATTCAGATATGAACATATGTGCTGATTTAAAATAGACGAGTAGCCCTGACAACAAACATTTTATGATCTTTAAAAGACGACAATACCCAGTAGCTTTAAAAATAATGGATGTATTTTCTTTCACAACAAGCCACGATTAAGTTTAGTTATAATGTTGAAAATTAAATCTATATTGTTTTTAAGACAACTGTCTCTACAAACTGTAGTAGCACTAATCACGTAACCATAGCAACTGTTGTGTGTATAAAAAATATGTAAATATACAATTTGGTATTAGCTAAGTTTTAAAGTTATTAAAAGATATATTTATTAAATTTGAAATATATCATGTATTTGTAGAAAATTTATAAAAATGTTAATCAAAATAAATGTATCTATAGAAAAACAATCATATATATATATCTTGATTAATTTATCCACAGCTAAATATAAACATTGACACGTATACTGCAACCTACCAAGACGATCATCTTCATTCTCCAGTGATAAAGGATGACTGGGTTCATCTGCTGTCTCCATTATCTCATATTCTTCCACCATAGATGTTCCAAACACCCTGACAGTACTGAGAGGACAATAGTGTTCTGATCCATAATGACTGTCAAATTCTACCTGTAGAATAGATACAAAACTCGAAGGAATGATAGATATGTTTTACCATTATCTGATACAACTGAAGACAAAGTAATTTTCTAACTTTGAAGTACAACATTGAAATAGGAAAACAAGATAAGGATATACTGAAAGTATCCCAAATTTTATTATCTCCTATGAAATTTAATATCAAATGGAAACATAAATGAGTGTATGGATCACTGTTTCTCAACATATCAGTGCTACTATTTTTATATGAAATATTAAATTATTATGTCATAATGAAAATATCAGAGGTATTACTGTTAACCTGTAATATATATTTGTACATCTATGATATAAAGAGCAGAAGAAAACAGTAACTAATACATTAATAGTATCAACCATTGTTCAGTATGTAACAGGTCAGAACACCATCAAGTAACTAATACACTAATAATTACAGTATGTACTTAGTTACTCACTGGAATTCATACGTATATTTGACTACCTAGCACTATCAATACAATACCCACTTTGATAAACTTTCCGTAACCTGTTTGCTTGAGGGGAAAGCTCTGAAGCTCTCTCCTGTTATCTGCTTCATAGTTTCCTATCAGCATCCAGTCTCTAACAGGATATCTGTCACTCCAGTATACAGAAAATTCTCTAGGCATTGATGAAAATAGCTCAAAATTGGCTAGTTCAATCTGTGAAAGAGAAATGTAACTTGTTGTTGAATATTCTACAACTAATATTAAATATCTTTTCACAATTATCAAATTATACAGCATTCTTTTCATGACAATTGAGTTGCCAGGAGTATGAACTATACAGCTAGAATATTAAATTTCGTTTTCACTACTGTTGACACTGACATTAGATTAAATATCTATGATGATTATGGTCTAAATGAAAACCTGAAATTTGTCTGTATATAGAAACATTAACTAATTAGGACACACCTGATTGGCTTGAATCGACTCACACAGCTCCACTACAAACCAGATCTTTGCTTTACATGGATTGAGCATGTATTCATCCATCATCTCACTCAAAATACGACTCTTTCCTTCTGCTTCAGGGTTGGATCCCATGATTTTCGCACCACACTTGTATGATGCGTAGTTCTTTTCTCTCTTATGGGCTGCAAGTTTCTTGCCTGGAACAAAATCTTGAGACGATACAATACCTTAAGAAAATAAAAATTACCAGCTTGATAAAAAATGAGGCAATACAATACGTCAAAAAAATATATAAATAAAAGATTGATCATTAAATAGGCCCACTTGCTTTCCAGCCCTCTTCTTTATTTAAACAACAAAACTTAGTAACTGTCATAATATATATAGTTTCTGTGCAGTACATAAAGATTGACTTCTATTCACTGAGGCACTAAATAAACATTATTTTATCTTATCTTTAATAATGTGTTTAAAAACCAAAAAATAAACAAACATTCAAAACCATATATCAGTTGACAAAAAAAGCCCATTTCTTTTTCTAAATATAAACAGTGATAAACTCTAATTTAATTTTTCTAATATTTTATCTTATCTTCAATAAACATTTGAAATAAACATTTATGTATCAAGTCAATAAGTACCATCTATCTCTTGCTCTGCCAACATTTTTTTTTTCCATTCATCAAATGAAGGCATGACGCCTGGTTCTGACTGAGGACTGTCTGAGGACTTCGCTTGTTCTGTTCTCATATCTTTTTCAGCTTCAACTGGCCTATCTTGCTGCATTTTATTGTCTTGAATGTTCTTATTTTGATATTTTCTGTCAACAAAGAATAATAATAAAAAACTGATTTTAATAGTCAACAATGACAAACAAACAAAACTAGAGTCATTATCTTACTAATTTATATACCAATCAAGGTGGGCCAGTTTTTACTGAAAGTTGCGATGTTAATAAATGTTCATGTGAGTACAGTTATCTCCACATACATAATAGATTAACAAGTTAACAGTACTTATCAACCCAAACTAATATACTCTGTGATATAACATGGTATCAAAGAATATTAGGCTTACTTTTCATATATCAAGAACCCATTATTAATGTCACCTTTTAAAACATTTAGAGATAAAAAACAAATGGAGTGGTTTCTAGACAATGAATGATATAAAGAATAGAAATGCAGTTACCTCTGACAGATCTTGAAATTTACCCAAGTTTCTACAAAACAAAGTTACACAAACACACAATCGTATATATAACCTAATACTACTGTTCAGAGTTTTGCTATAAACAACATTTAAAATAAGCATATTTGGAAAAAATCTACAAGTTATAAGATATTAGGGTCAAAATATTTTTAAAACTCACAATAATAAGTATTTCTTGAATATTACCACCAATTTATTACTTTAAATCTATTAAAATTAAAACAATAGATATTTCCAGCAGATGGCACTGCAACTATAAACTGTTAAGAAAGCATAAGAGTGGAAATACTGTCACTAATTAAGCCTAAGTAGTGAGACTCCAGATGAGTTATCCAATGTCTGACCAATAGAATTGATTATTAATGGTTTTAGGGACATAATTTATCAATAATATTCTTTTCTTTTTACTTTAACGTGATTTAACTGAAGCATAGATTCATCATTAATAAAAACACGTACTACAAAATTAAAGTTTAGATATATTATTTTACCATGGCAACAATTCACCTTTATCGACTCTGTAATCAAGAAATATTTTATTGGATGTATTGGCAATGATTCCTTTATTGTGTTATTCAGAATTTCTATCTAAACCTTTCATATTTATATCCTCATATCTATTGAAGTTTCAAAATATTCTGCCATTTTTAATGGCTTCCTCAACTTTATATTCCCATTAACACTTCTAAAAAGTAACCCTAGAACTGTTTGCTTTGACTTTAATTACACATGGTGCTCTGGTTATTTCAGTGTGTTTCTCAGTAAGATATGTATTTGATATCAGATATCCTACATGAGCCAACTCACGTGTCCTCTGCAGAATGAAGGCCTTCTTTCTCTTCTTTGTCAGTAAATGTTTGACTCGTTGGTTTATTGTCTTCAGACACGTACTTGGCAACGTCCAAATGTTGACTAGTAAACTGACTGGAATTATTGGTTTGTAAAGGCTGCATTTCTTGATTTAAATCACTGAAAAAGAATTAAAAACATTTTGGCTGCTACCTCTTCATACAAAGTCACCCTGACCATTGCACAGTGCATATTATTTTGTAAATATATGTATTGAGTTCTTAAAGCTTAAAATAAAACTAAAGGTGAGGTTATAATGAATACTGTGATAATGCGTCAAAAACAAATTGTGTGAAAGTTACGATTTTTGTTATTTATCAAAGCATTCATGCATACATTGTTAAAGTTTGTACCCAAGACAAAAGGACAGGTACCTCAGATTGTATGCAAATAATACAGTATGCATAATGCACAAAAAAAAAAACCAACAAAATTCTTATGCTGCAATAGCACAATGTTGATTTGGTTAAGGCTGCAAACTGTCTGTACTTAATTCTATAATATGATAACTCCCTACTCACTGTATAGAAGAGCATTATACTTACATAAAGTAAATAAAAACTCTAGATTTCTACACTAAATCTCTTGTTGTGTGATCTTCCAGTGCTTGCTCTTTGTATCATTACAGTCTCATTACAAAATGTGTCTCTACTGAAAAGAAAGAATTCCATTCTCTTTGGTGTCCATAATTTTGTTTCTTGTGATTAGGCTCGTATGGTTTAGTCATGTGTCTGGCTCAGCCTTTCTCGTGTGCCCACCCATACATTAATTAATTAATAATTAACGAGGCTAGATTTGATAAAAGTATATAATATTACAGTATAATGTCTTTAATGCTTTAAAACTCTGATTCAAGCAGAACAGAAAGCTCATATACTGTGATAAGTTCTGAACATAGCTATGACACAGAAAATATTGCTACCACAATCGATAGAATTCAGCATTTATTAAAAATATTGTTATATTGTTTCAGTTTTGGACTTCAGACTTTGACAATACAACCCACAGTTACACTAAAGTATTGTTACCTTGTTTCTTGTACTGACTTTGGTTGATTTTCCACATTACGTTTCATTACTTGATTAATAATTTCTTCTGTCATAGATTCTTCACCCACAGACTCTCTACTGGTTGTCAATTGTACTCCGGTGTCTCCAGCATCTGGATGTACATGCGACAGTGACAACTGAAACCAACATGTTTCTCTTTAGTAAATTCAACTTCTAATTCCAAAATATCTTCAACATCATCTGAAACAACGAACATTGCATTTTGGATTATTTACATGTAAACAAATTATCACTCACAAATTAATAGCATGTGAAATATTTCATTATATATTTTACTTCAATTTGATATCTTTTTATTACAACCAACACCAAGTTTCAGGGAAATAGAGAAATTTCAAAAAACTGTTTAGATAATCATTTAAAGAAATCTTCATACATTCAGAGATACTGAGAAACAGCCTAACACTGAATAAGAATAGTGTAGTATGGCATACAAGATACACATTTTGGGTAATGCATGTCCAGCACATACCGTTCATGTACACACAAAATAGATACTCACACTAACTATAATTCATGTAAATACAGCATGAAACAAGAACAGCTGTTTCTTTTTCCTTAGAAGTTTCATAACTACACGAGACAAGATCTCTCAGCTTTATGACGTTTGTTGTTCAGTGTAACAGTAAACAAATACATATATGAATTGTATTTAATGATAACATTGTGATATGAAGGATTTGTTTTTCAGGGATGTTTTTATGTATGAAACTAAAAGGGTGAAGTAATTATTCTATAAATATTTAAGCATAAGCTGAATGTAAATTAATATTAATAACAAAAGAAACATATTCTGTCAAGAATAAAACTCTCTGTACTCTCAAGAACAGTATTTCAACATGAAGATCCCACATTACAACAAAGGAACTTAATAAACTATTAAGAAGCATTTAAAATAACCTACTGTTTTAGCTTGTGTCACTTGAAAGTTTCTATTAAGATCTTACAATGTTATTACACAAAAGTTGTGTATAAAGCAAAATAATACAGGAACAACAAAACTAAACATGATAAAGTGAAAAGTTGTTAAAAGATGGTTCTGTCGATAAGTCAGAAAGTTTACAGAAATGGAATGTTTCTAATAAATAATGAAATATATCACAATACAATATGTAAGGAATACAGTGACCAACTTGTACAAGTATCTTTCAAGAAGATATTACATTATATTATCAATGTAAATACAAACAAAGGAATTTAAATTGATAGTTGAGAAACAAAAAAAAACACAGACAAGCTAGTTAACACAAGACAGATTTTATTAAACATTACAAGAGCTTAGAAACAAAAACAATTAACGAGACAGGTTTTACTAAACACCATAAAAGAGTTTATACAAGTGGAGGTATTCATGCACTGTAAAAACTACTCTAGCCAGTGTTTAAACTATATGACAGGTTTGTGTTTGCTTTTTCATTACAAAAAAGCAAAGAATTATTCCAGAAAGGAAAATAAAACAAAAAACTTTCTGTAGAAGGTAAAGTTTAGTTCTACCTGAGTAATGTCTTTACTCTCTCCTTCAGGAGGTTGGTTTTCTACTTCACTAATCTCCTTAACAGCTGGACTTACAAGTTTACCATTCGTAGTGAAGGTCTGGAATTAAAAATACTTCTTTACGTACACTTCATTGTTTTGTAAATAAAAGTAGAACTGTATAATACCAGTCACTTTAATCAAGATAGCATATAAACCAAAGATTGAAACAATACAGAATCTTGTAGTTTCAACTACATAAAAGACACTGACTCATTAGCATTAATAGGTGTAAATACAATATCATTTGATAATCCATCAATATTTAATATATTTCAAACACACAAGCATTAAAACACAACATGAAGTTGATCTGTTAAAGAGATTCACATATATTTCTAGGCTCATAGCTTTAACAGAAAATATATTACTGCCTTTTTAAAATATTAAGCATATATAGAGATTACAAGATTTAAAATATTGCAAACAATGTCAAAACCTTCAAACTTATAACAACAATGACAACAAATGAACCAACAGTACTTGTTTTACAAACTGAAAGTTTTAGAGACAAAATCATTTCATTTTTGTTTTTCCAATACATAGTTCTGAGATGTCATTTCTGTGGAAACACGAATGAAAACACTATCACGCGAGGGTTCAAATAACAAAAGTTTCATGATGTTATTATATTATCATTATTGTTTTCACTAAAATCAAGTTACTTTTTAATCCACAGATACCAATGTACTAAAATATACATTTTTATGGCAACGGCCTTACATGAGAGTTCCCAACATAAAACTACTTGTAAACAGTACCTGTCCAGGAACATCACCCATTTCTTTACTATTCAACTGTACAGAAGGTAGACTTGACTCATTCTGAGTCTCTGTGTTACTGTGAGGAAGTAATCTATTACTGTTCATACACCATCCTCTGAAAAAAAATGTAACATAATAATACATACACTGTTACTTCTATTACACCATCCTCTGAAAGGGTACTTAGTAGAACATAACAATATATACATACACATAAAAAATGTGTAACCTCATGAGTATTCCAACACACAGAGTACTGTATCATTAGAAAGATATAACAGAATGTATATGTTTGTGTAAACATAAAAAGGACAGTTTTTTATAACATTGGAGTTGCAAAACATCAGATTGAAAGTTAAGCCACATACATGACACCAAGATGTCACATTTCAAACCTTTCAGAAGGATCCGAGAGGCGGGTGGAACGAGTTAGCTGACCCAAAGTTTGTCTGAACAGTCTTTGGTAGACCTACAATCAAATATTTCCATCTCATGATTTCTCTACCATGATCAATAAAAACAATGTACCCAATTTGTGAACATAATTCTGGACAAGACTGTTTTTAATGTGGCTCTAAACAGCATTGTGAAATAAGTGAGTGAAGTCAGACAATATATTACATTAATGGCCTAACTTGGTAAGTTATAATTAACTATATGTATTACATTAATGACCTTACTTGGTAAGTTAAAATTAACTATATATATTACATTAATGACCTTACTTGGTAAGTTATAATTAACTATATGTATTACATTAATGACCTTACTTGGTAAGTTATAATTAACTATATATATTACAAGAATGACCTTACTTGGTAAGTTATAATTAACTATATATATTACATTAATGACCTTACTTGATAAGTTATATTACATTAGTGACCTTTCTTGGTAAGTTTTAATTAACTATATATATTTTCCAATCACAAAGCTGATAATGATCAGGTGAACTCTAAAGTAAGCTTCAAGAATCTTTGATTCTTGATAACATCCTTTGGTGTTTCTTTTCTGTACATGTGCAGCTATTCTGTAACCATGTTTTACACTAACTGTAACTCTGTGATCACTCCCTGAAATTACATACAACTTTTGTTTCTTGGTTTTGTCTGTAATTCAGTTGATTAATATAAAAATAATTATATTACTATTATGAAACAACATAATGTATGTACAATAAGAAGGAACTTACACTCTATTCAACTGTGATAACAATAAAAACCAAACAGATTATGTCACAAAACCATTCAGGGAGTCTACACTCAATCTTACACTGTAAACATACAAGACATTTAACAATATAACAGTTAGTTTGGTTGTAAGGGGAACTACAGTAATGGAAACCTACTGAACAACACATCAACCATGTGATATTGTATTCTCAGAGGCAGCTGTTTGATTTAATTTGTACCTGAATGTGTTCAACCTACAAAAAGAATGGACACCTAACACATATACAAATATAATACTTCCTAATTAGTGTCATTGTTTCTAGAAGACTGAAGCCTTTATGACTATTATACATGTTTCTGAAATCAAATGTTTTAGTACAGCACCAGAAAAATAAGTCACTGTCAGTTACCAATTTAATGAATTAGTAATAGTACCCTAATGTATGAAATACACTCTGTATTGGTTTAAACTTCAAAAACTCATTACAAATCTTTCAAATTGACTGTACCACAGTTATCAATATGAGGGGAGGACTTGAAACCCATTATAGCAAAAGTATGTGGTTTAATCCCTGTTTCTCATTTCTGTCTGCTGATTGGTTGACTTGTTGTGTTTAAATATGGCTGGCTGAGTGGCTGACTTGGTGTTTGAATAAGTAGTTGGTTTGGCTAACAACACCTAACTTGCATGCTTAAGAAAATAACATGTTCCACTATTATTACCACTGAAAATAGAGGGAGGGGTATCTACAATGATAATTTTATTTCTACACAGTTACAACTTTAATAGTATTTTTATACTAGTTTAAAAGGAAAAGTGGAAAACTGAGAAATATATATTTCATATAATTATATCACATCACCGTCAGCTGTCTTAGCTCTCATCTTTAAGGGGTGTTCTCTTTTAGTCCCTAAATAATAATGATTTGTTCAGCCTTCACTATTTTATGCTCGTATTTAAAATTTAACCACCTGACATTAACAAAGCTACACCAGAGATGAATGTTGTTTTAATTATGAGAACTACACATTAAAATTTTCAACTTCACATTAACTTTATTGGACATAAAACGCTTTACATTACAATCCAATCAACACAGTCTGTGCAAAGACCGGAACTAATGTTACTCTCATAAAATGTTAAATTTCTATGTTCTAGGGTATTCTCTATGGAAGTCACACGGTATACACTTTTTCAGCACGAATCACATTGAAATAAATTTGCATACAATTTAAATTATGACTGTTTTCTCTAATTTTTTCAGACTCAATACGAATATATTACTAATAACAACAGTAATACTAATAACAGCATATTATGTAATATTTAACTCATTATTACGTAGAAAATTTATCTCGCTACTTACTGAATAAGATAGTCAATAAAAATACATAAGGAAACTTGTAAAACTTTAAAAAAATTCATTATTTTGATGTTTAAGCCGCATTCCTAATCCTAACATTATTTACGTTTTGGTAAATTAAATAACAAAAAAAAAAGTTAACCAACTGGAATTTTATACAACTGACTAGTTCAAATAAAAATTAAAGTGACGTGTACTTTACACTAGAGGACACTAGCGGTATCTTGGATGTATATCATAATTAAATCTATGCAGATTTGATATTCTCTTGTAAAATACATAAAAACATGAGGGTGCAAACGTCAACAATTTCGTCACAATATTTGATTCTCGTGTTAATATATTCCCATCATAATTTACATACTGTCTTTAGAAAGTGTGTTCTATTGTGAATTCAAATTCTGTGTTTATTTCGCAGACATGTTTCTTTTCTTTTGTTATTGTTGATATACCTAGCGTGACCAGATACTTAGGAACGGATCTCAAGAGTTTACCCTTCATGTCTTGTTGTCCCAAACACGCGCTCCGCAGTTTGAAGCTAGGAGTACGCTATACAAGTAACGACCAACTCCACTATTCGGCAAAAATTCTAAAACAAACATTTTTTTTGTAACTTCTACTACGTTGTGAAGTTATGTGTAGTATTTTAAACACGTGAATGTTTTAAGTACACTAATATTTCCTACACACTGGTAAGTTGAGTGATCTTAATGGTGAAAATAATAGTATTTTTTATTTCTTTTGAATAATAATATATTCAATTTTTTATTAAAATTAATTGATTTTAATATTTAAAGTAAAGTTGAAAAACATTTTCAGTAAATATATATATATATTAGTTTTTAACAATATATATATGATTAAGAACTAATATATATTACCTAGGTTGGCCGAACTTCAAACGGCATATTTTCGGATTACAGCCGAAAAAAATGTTAATAGTGTGAACCTCCATTCAGTTTGTTACGTGGTTACGTTTTCATTAATCTATAAATAACTTTTTAACTATTTTGGCTCTGATCCAAATATTCACTATAATTTCGATCTAAAGTTCTTTACAATTGAATAAGAAATTTTAGATATCGTTAGAAAAATGGAATGTTATGAAATAACAAGTAAGAAATATTCAGCTCTTTAGTTTTAACGGTGAATATGACTTTGCAGGATTGGCTTAAGATCAGCTGTTAGCTACAATGAAATTTGTCTTCAAGAAGCTAGTGTTTAAGAAGAGATATGTAACCTCAACCTCAAAATAAATCATTTGCTGCATTTCCCAAAGAAGATAACTGTTTAAGAATATATTTGCAACATTTGAGTACTTTATAAAGAAACAATTCCCATTATTCAAATGAACAAGAGATCCATAGCTTACATAAAATTGCAGTGTAATGGCATTGCTTTACATTCTCATTACGTCTTTGAAAATTGGTTCTATGTTCGCGACCTGATCATGCCGTTACTTTAGATGGCGGATTTATCATTTTCATTATGGCGTATATGCTTTGTACTTAATGTCATTCATAAACTACATACGATGTAGAAAACTTAAACCACCACAGTTAGTTGTCTTACACCAAGTATACATTTTCAAACCACCACAGTTAGTTGTCTTACACCAAGTATACATTTTCAAACCACCACAGTTAGTTGTCTTACACCAAGTATACATTTTCAAAATTAGGAACGGTTATTCTCAAAGAACTCTTTTTCTAAGGTATTGAAAAATTATGAAAGGAACTGAAGAAGGTGGAAAATAGAAGAATGGATAAAAAAGTGATAGTTTGAAATGATTTAAAGTAATACACGTTAGAGTTTCTCGCTCTGTCATTGTTATAGTTTTAATCCTGTATTATATATTGCTATGGCCAGGCATGACCAAGTGTGTTAAGGTGTTCGACTCGTAATCTGAGGGTCGCGGGTTCGATTCCCCATCACACCAAACATGCTCGCCGTCCCAGCCTTGGGGGCGTTATAACGTGACGGTGAATCCCACTATTCGTTGGTAAAAGAGTAGCCCAAGAGTTGGCGGTGGGTGGTGATGGCTAGCTGCCTTCCCTCTAGTCTTACACTGCTAAATTAGGGACAGCTAGCACAGATAGCCCTCGAGTAGCTTTGTGCGAAATTCCAAAACAAACAGTGTGTGTTTCTCTTATAGCAAAGCCACAAAGAGCTATCTGCTCAGCCCACCGAGGGGAATCGAACCCCTGATTTTAGCGTTGTGAATCCGGAGACTTACCGCTGTACTAGCGGGGGGCCCAAAACAAACAAACAAACAAAATTCTTAATCATTGTTAGCTTGCTGTCGTTATATAGTACGACAAATTATAAAATATGCCACAAAGGAACATTTGTTATGTATGAAATTAGCATATTGATGTAACAGGCAGCCTATTTGTTATTTTTATGTTTTTGTTGCTACATTTTGGCATGTCTTTCAGGATCGAGTGAATCTTGAATGACTTCACCCAGACAAGCGCCAGTTCCGGCACGACAGATAAGTTCCTTCTCAATTTCAATTTTTTTCGTAGAAATTAAGTTTTGGTGCAGTTTGACATTTAAAGCAAAAAACATATAAAATTAATATATACACACGTCATCTAAGGTGTTCGTAACATTACCAAAGTTTATTTATTTTCTTTCTTTTTAATTTAGCACAAAGCTACACGAGGGCTATCTGCGTTAGCCGTAACTACTTTAGCAGTGCAGACCAGAAAGAAGGCTGCTAGTAATCACGACCCACCACCAAATTTTGGGTTATTCTTTAACCAACGAATACTGGGATTGATCGTCACATTATAAGGTCCCCAAAGCTGAAAAAGCGAGCATGTTTAGTACGACAAAGATACGAACCCGCGACCCTCAGGTTACGAGTCGAGTGTCTTAATCACCTGTCCATGCCGGGCCCATTACCAGGTACAGCTCTAAATAATTCCAAAACGGTTAGAACTGTGAAAAGTAAAAAGGAATCCACACTAACAGATAATTTAATTTCATTTTTACCAGAAGTTTAGATATAAATTGTTCCACGTGACTCTTGTGAAGGAAGAGAACAGTAAAATTGGGTAAAATGAGTCGCTAAAAGAAGGCGAACTTAAACAATAAGAGATAATAATTGTACTTCTGAACACGACAGTTAAATAAACTGGATAACAAGAAACATCCAACAATTAATACCTTCATCTTGAATATAACTATAAAATATAACTAAATGAGTGGTTATCGTTCCACATATTCACCTGTACTGGTGTTACAACTATAAAATATAACTATATGAGTGGTTATCGTTCCACATATTCACCTGTAGTGGTGTTATAACTATAAAATATAACTATATAAGTGGTTATCGTTCCACATATTCACCTGTAGTGGTGTTATAACTATAAAATATAACAATATGAGTTGTTATCGTTCCACATATTCACCTGTACTGGTGTTATAACTATAAAATATAACTATATGAGTGGTTATCGTTCCACATATTCACCTGTAGTGGTGTTATAACTATAAAATATAACTATATAAGTGGTTATCGTTCCACATATTCACCTGTAGTGGTGTTATAACTATAAAATATAACTATATGAGTGGTTATCGTTCCACATATTCACCTGTAGTGGTGTTATAACTATAAAATATAACTATATGAGTGGTTATCGTTCCACATATTCACCTGTAGTGGTGTTATAACTATAAAATATAACTATATGAGTGGTTATCGTTCCACATATTCACCTGTAGTGGTGTTATAACTATAAAATATAACTATATGAGTGGTTATCGTTCCACATATTCACCTGTAGTGGTGTTATAACTATAAAATATAACTATATGAGTGGTTATCGTTCCACATATTCACCTGTACTGGTGTTATAACTATAAAATATAACTATATGAGTGGTTATCGTTCCACATATTCACCTGTACTGGTGTTATAACTATAAAATATAACTATATGAGTGGTTATCGTTCCACATATTCACCTGTACTGGTGTTATAACTATAAAATATAACTATATGAGTGGTTATCGTTCCACATATTCACCTGTACTGGTGTTATAACTATAAAATATAACTATATGAGTGGTTATCGTTCCACATATTCACCTGTACTGGTGTTATAACTATAAAATATAACTATATGAGTGGTTATCGTTCCACATATTCACCTGTACTGGTGTTATAACTATAAAATATAACTATATGAGTGGTTATCGTTCCACATATTCACCTGTACTGGTGTTATAACTATAAAATATAACTATATGAGTGGTTATCGTTCCACATATTCACCTGTACTGGTGTTATAACTATAAAATATAACTATATGAGTGGTTATCGTTCCACATATTCACCTGTACTGGTGTTATAACTATAAAATATAACTATATGAGTGGTTATCGTTCCACATATTCACCTGTACTGGTGTTATAACTATAAAATATAACTATATGAGTGGTTATCGTTCCACATATTCACCTGTACTGGTGTTATAACTATAAAATATAACTATATGAGTGGTTATCGTTCCACATATTCACCTGTACTGGTGTTATAACTATAAAATATAACTATATGAGTGGTTATCGTTCCACATATTCACCTGTACTGGTGTTATAACTATAAAATATAACTATATGAGTGGTTATCGTTCCACATATTCACCTGTACTGGTGTTATAACTATAAAATATAACTATATGAGTGGTTATCGTTCCACATATTCACCTGTACTGGTGTTATAACTATAAAATATAACTATATGAGTGGTTTATCGTTCCACATATTCACCTGTACTGGTGTTATAACTATAAAATATAACTATATGAGTGGTTATCGTTCCACATATTCACCTGTACTGGTGTTATAACTATAAAATATAACTATATGAGTGGTTATCGTTCCACATATTCACCTGTAGTGGTGTTATAACTATAAAATATAACTATATGAGTGGTTATCGTTCCACATATTCACCTGTAGTGGTGTTATAACTATAAAATATAACTATATGAGTGGTTATCGTTCCACATATTCACCTGTACTGGTGTTATAACTATAAAATATAACTATATGAGTGGTTATCGTTCCACATATTCACCTGTACTGGTGTTATAACTATAAAATATAACTATATGAGTGGTTATCGTTCCACATATTCACCTGTACTGGTGTTATAACTATAAAATATAACTATATGAGTGGTTATCGTTCCACATATTCACCTGTACTGGTGTTATAACTATAAAATATAACTATATGAGTGGTTATCGTTCCACATATTCACCTGTACTGGTGTTATAACTATAAAATATAACTATATGAGTGGTTATCGTTCCACATATTCACCTGTACTGGTGTTATAACTATAAAATATAACTATATGAGTGGTTATCGTTCCACATATTCACCTGTACTGGTGTTATAACTATAAAATATAACTATATGAGTGGTTATCGTTCCACATATTCACCTGTACTGGTGTTATAACTATAAAATATAACTATATGAGTGGTTATCGTTCCACATATTCACCTGTACTGGTGTTATAACTATAAAATATAACTATATGAGTGGTTATCGTTCCACATATTCACCTGTACTGGTGTTATAACTATAAAATATAACTATATGAGTGGTTATCGTTCCACATATTCACCTGTACTGGTGTTATAACTATAAAATATAACTATATGAGTGGTTATCGTTCCACATATTCACCTGTACTGGTGTTATAACTATAAAATATAACTATATGAGTGGTTATCGTTCCACATATTCACCTGTACTGGTGTTATAACTATAAAATATAACTATATGAGTGGTTATCGTTCCACATATTCACCTGTACTGGTGTTATAACTATAAAATATAACTATATGAGTGGTTATCGTTCCACATATTCACCTGTACTGGTGTTATAACTATAAAATATAACTATATGAGTGGTTGGTCTATAAAATATAACTATATGAGTTTATCGTTCCACATATTCACCTGTAGTGGTGTTATAACTATAAAATATAACTATATGAGTGGTTATCGTTCCACATATTCACCTGTAGTGGTGTTATAACTATAAAATATAACTATATGAGTGGTTATCGTTCCACATATTCACCTGTACTGGTGTTATAACTATAAAATATAACTATATGAGTGGTTATCGTTCCACATATTCACCTGTACTGGTGTTATAACTATAAAATATAACTATATGAGTGGTTATCGTTCCACATATTCACCTGTACTGGTGTTATAACTATAAAATATAACTATATGAGTGGTTATCGTTCCACATATTCACCTGTACTGGTGTTATAACTATAAAATATAACTATATGAGTGGTTATCGTTCCACATATTCACCTGTACTGGTGTTATAACTATAAAATATAACTATATGAGTGGTTATCGTTCCACATATTCACCTGTACTGGTGTTATAACTATAAAATATAACTATATTCGTTCCACATATTCTGTACTGGTGTTATAACTATAAAATATAACTATATGAGTGGTTATCGTTCCACATATTCACCTGTACTGGTGTTATAACTATAAAATATAACTATATGAGTGGTTATCGTTCCACATATTCACCTGTACTGGTGTTATAACTATAAAATATAACTATATGAGTGGTTATCGTTCCACATATTCACCTGTACTGGTGTTATAACTATAAAATATAACTATATGAGTGGTTATCGTTCCACATATTCACCTGTACTGGTGTTATAACTATAAAATATAACTATATGAGTGGTTATCGTTCCACATATTCACCTGTACTGGTGTTATAACTATAAAATATAACTATATGAGTGGTTATCGTTCCACATATTCACCTGTACTGGTGTTATAACTATAAAATATAACTATATGAGTGGTTATCGTTCCACATATTCACCTGTACTGGTGTTATAACTATAAAATATAACTATATGAGTGGTTATCGTTCCACATATTCACCTGTACTGGTGTTATAACTATAAAATATAACTATATGAGTGGTTATCGTTCCACATATTCACCTGTACTGGTGTTATAACTATAAAATATAACTATATGAGTGGTTATCGTTCCACATATTCACCTGTACTGGTGTTATAACTATAAAATATAACTATATGAGTGGTTATCGTTCCACATATTCACCTGTACTGGTGTTATAACTATAAAATATAACTATATGAGTGGTTATCGTTCCACATATTCACCTGTACTGGTGTTATAACTATAAAATATAACTATATGAGTTCCACATATTCACCTGTACTGTTATCGTTCCACATATTCACCTGTACTGGTGTTATAACTATAAAATATAACTATATGAGTGGTTATCGTTCCACATATTCACCTGTACTGGTGTTATAACTATAAAATATAACTATATGAGTGGTTATCGTTCCACATATTCACCTGTACTGGTGTTATAACTATAAAATATAACTATATGAGTGGTTATCGTTCCACATATTCACCTGTACTGGTGTTATAACTATAAAATATAACTATATGAGTGGTTATCGTTCCACATATTCACCTGTACTGGTGTTATAACTATAAAATATAACTATATGAGTGGTTATCGTTCCACATATTCACCTGTACTGGTGTTATAACTATAAAATATAACTATATGAGTGGTTATCGTTCCACATATTCACCTGTACTGGTGTTATAACTATAAAATATAACTATATGTTCGTTCCACATATTCACCTGTACTGGTGTTATAACTATAAAATATAACTATATGAGTGGTTATCGTTCCACATATTCACCTGTACTGGTGTTATAACTATAAAATATAACTATATGAGTGGTTATCGTTCCACATATTCACCTGTACTGGTGTTATAACTATAAAATATAACTATATGAGTGGTTATCGTTCCACATATTCACCTGTACTGGTGTTATAACTATAAAATATAACTATATGAGTGGTTATCGTTCCACATATTCACCTGTACTGGTGTTATAACTATAAAATATAACTATATGAGTGGTTATCGTTCCACATATTCACCTGTACTGGTGTTATAACTATAAAATATAACTATATGAGTGGTTATCGTTCCACATATTCACCTGTACTGGTGTTATAACTATAAAATATAACTATATGAGTGGTTATCGTTCCACATATTCACCTGTACTGGTGTTATAACTATAAAATATAACTATATGAGTGGTTATCGTTCCACATATTCACCTGTACTGGTGTTATAACTATAAAATATAACTATATGAGTGGTTATCGTTCCACATATTCACCTGTACTGGTGTTATAACTATAAAATATAACTATATGAGTGGTTATCGTTCCACACCTATTCACTATATGAGTGGTTATCTTCCACATATTCACCTGTACTGGTGTTATAACTATAAAATATAACTATATGAGTGGTTATCGTTCCACATATTCACCTGTACTGGTGTTATAACTATAAAATATAACTATATGAGTGGTTATCGTTCCACATATTCACCTGTACTGGTGTTATAACTATAAAATATAACTATATGAGTGGTTATCGTTCCACATATTCACCTGTACTGGTGTTATAACTATAAAATATAACTATATGAGTGGTTATCGTTCCACATATTCACCTGTACATATTCACTGGTGTTATAACTATAAAATATAACTATATGAGTGGTTATCGTTCCACATATTCACCTGTACTGGTGTTATAACTATAAAATATAACTATATGAGTGGTTATCGTTCCACATATTCACCTGTACTGGTGTTATAACTATAAAATATAACTATATGAGTGGTTATCGTTCCACATATTCACCTGTACTGGTGTTATAACTATAAAATATAACTATATGAGTGGTTATCGTTCCACATATTCACCTGTACTGGTGTTATAACTATAAAATATAACTATATGAGTGGTTATCGTTCCACATATTCACCTGTACTGGTGTTATAACTATAAAATATAACTATATGAGTGGTTATCGTTCCACATATTCACCTGTACTGGTGTTATAACTATAAAATATAACTATATTCACCTGAGTGGTTATCGTTCCACATATTCACCTGTACTGGTGTTATAACTATAAAATATAACTATATGAGTGGTTATCGTTCCACATATTCACCTGTACTGGTGTTATAACTATAAAATATAACTATATGAGTGGTTATCGTTCCACATATTCACCTGTACTGGTGTTATAACTATAAAATATAACTATATGAGTGGTTATCGTTCCACATATTCACCTGTACTGGTGTTATAACTATAAAATATAACTATATGAGTGGTTATCGTTCCACATATTCACCTGTACTGGTGTTATAACTATAAAATATAACTATATGAGTGGTTATCGTTCCACATATTCACCTGTACTGGTGTTATAACTATAAAATATAACTATATGAGTGGTTATCGTTCCACATATTCACCTGTACTGGTGTTATAACTATAAAATATAACTATATGAGTGGTTATCGTTCCACATATTCACCTGTACTGGTGTTATAACTATAAAATATAACTATATGAGTGGTTATCGTTCCACATATTCACCTGTACTGGTGTTATAACTATAAAATATAACTATATGAGTGGTTATCGTTCCACATATTCACCTGTACTGGTGTTATAACTATAAAATATAACTATATGAGTGGTTATCGTTCCACATATTCACCTGTACTGGTGTTATAACTATAAAATATAACTATATGAGTGGTTATCGTTCCACATATTCACCTGTACTGGTGTTATAACTATAAAATATAACTATATGAGTGGTTATCGTTCCACATATTCACCTGTACTGGTGTTATAACTATAAAATATAACTATATGAGTGGTTATCGTTCCACATATTCACCTGTACTGGTGTTATAACTATAAAATATAACTATATGAGTGGTTATCGTTCCACATATTCACCTGTACTGGTGTTATAACTATAAAATATAACTATATGAGTGGTTATCGTTCCACATATTCACCTGTACTGGTGTTATAACTATAAAATATAACTATATGAGTGGTTATCGTTCCACATATTCACCTGTACTGGTGTTATAACTATAAAATATAACTATATGAGTGGTTATCGTTCCACATATTCACCTGTACTGGTGTTATAACTATAAAATATAACTATATGAGTGGTTATCGTTCCACATATTCACCTGTACTGGTGTTATAACTATAAAATATAACTATATGAGTGGTTATCGTTCCACATATTCACCTGTACTGGTGTTATAACTATAAAATATAACTATATGAGTGGTTATCGTTCCACATATTCACCTGTACTGGTGTTATAACTATAAAATATAACTATATGAGTGGTTATCGTTCCACATATTCACCTGTACTGGTGTTATAACTATAAAATATAACTATATGAGTGGTTATCGTTCCACATATTCACCTGTACTGGTGTTATAACTATAAAATATAACTATATGAGTGGTTATCGTTCCACATATTCACCTGTACTGGTGTTATAACTATAAAATATAACTATATGAGTGGTTATCGTTCCACATATTCACCTGTACTGGTGTTATAACTATAAAATATAACTATATGAGTGGTTATCGTTCCACATATTCACCTGTACTGGTGTTATAACTATAAAATATAACTATATGAGTGGTTATCGTTCCACATATTCACCTGTACTGGTGGTTATCGTTCCACATATTCACCTGTACTGGTGTTAAAATAAAATATAACTATATGAGTGGTTATCGTTCCACATATTCACCTGTACTGGTGTTATAACTATAAAATATAACTATATGAGTGGTTATCGTTCCACATATTCACCTGTACTGGTGTTATAACTATAAAATATAACTATATGAGTGGTTATCGTTCCACATATTCACCTGTACTGGTGTTATAACTATAAAATATAACTATATGAGTGGTTATCGTTCCACATATTCACCTGTACTGGTGTTATAACTATAAAATATAACTATATGAGTGGTTATCGTTCCACATATTCACCTGTACTGGTGTTATAACTATAAAATATAACTATATGAGTGGTTATCGTTCCACATATTCACCTGTACTGGTGTTATAACTATAAAATATAACTATATGAGTGGTTATCGTTCCACATATTCACCTGTACTGGTGTTATAACTATAAAATATAACTATATGAGTGGTTATCGTTCCACATATTCACCTGTACTGGTGTTATAACTATAAAATATAACTATATGAGTGGTTATCGTTCCACATATTCACCTGTACTGGTGTTATAACTATAAAATATAACTATATGAGTGGTTATCGTTCCACATATTCACCTGTACTGGTGTTATAACTATAAAATATAACTATATTCACCTGAGTGGTTATCGTTCCACATATTCACCTGTACTGGTGTTATAACTATAAAATATAACTATATGAGTGGTTATCGTTCCACATATTCACCTGTACTGGTGTTATAACTATAAAATATAACTATATGAGTGGTTATCGTTCCACATATTCACCTGTACTGGTGTTATAACTATAAAATATAACTATATGAGTGGTTATCGTTCCACATATTCACCTGTACTGGTGTTATAACTATAAAATATAACTATATGAGTGGTTATCGTTCCACATATTCACCTGTACTGGTGTTATAACTATAAAATATAACTATATGAGTGGTTATCGTTCCACATATTCACCTGTACTGGTGTTATAACTATAAAATATAACTATATGAGTGGTTATCGTTCCACATATTCACCTGTACTGGTGTTATAACTATAAAATATAACTATATGAGTGGTTATCGTTCCACATATTCACCTGTACTGGTGTTATAACTATAAAATATAACTATATGAGTGGTTATCGTTCCACATATTCACCTGTACTGGTGTTATAACTATAAAATATAACTATATGAGTGGTTATCGTTCCACATATTCACCTGTACTGGTGTTATAACTATAAAATATAACTATATGAGTGGTTATCGTTCCACATATTCACCTGTACTGGTGTTATAACTATAAAATATAACTATATGAGTGGTTATCGTTCCACATATTCACCTGTACTGGTGTTATAACTATAAAATATAACTATATGAGTGGTTATCGTTCCACATATTCACCTGTACTGGTGTTATAACTATAAAATATAACTATATGAGTGGTTATCGTTCCACATATTCACCTGTACTGGTGTTATAACTATAAAATATAACTATATGAGTGGTTATCGTTCCACATATTCACCTGTACTGGTGTTATAACTATAAAATATAACTATATGAGTGGTTATCGTTCCACATATTCACCTGTACTGGTGTTATAACTATAAAATATAACTATATGAGTGGTTATCGTTCCACATATTCACCTGTACTGGTGTTATAACTATAAAATATAACTATATGAGTGGTTATCGTTCCACATATTCACCTGTACTGGTGTTATAACTATAAAATATAACTATATGAGTGGTTATCGTTCCACATATTCACCTGTACTGGTGTTATAACTATAAAATATAACTATATGAGTGGTTATCGTTCCACATATTCACCTGTACTGGTGTTATAACTATAAAATATAACTATATGAGTGGTTATCGTTCCACATATTCACCTGTACTGGTGTTATAACTATAAAATATAACTATATGAGTGGTTATCGTTCCACATATTCACCTGTACTGGTGTTATAACTATAAAATATAACTATATGAGTGGTTATCGTTCCACATATTCACCTGTACTGGTGTTATAACTATAAAATATAACTATATGAGTGGTTATCGTTCCACATATTCACCTGTACTGGTGTTATAACTATAAAATATAACTATATGAGTGGTTATCGTTCCACATATTCACCTGTACTGGTGTTATAACTATAAAATATAACTATATGAGTGGTTATCGTTCCACATATTCACCTGTACTGGTGTTATAACTATAAAATATAACTATATGAGTGGTTATCGTTCCACATATTCACCTGTACTGGTGTTATAACTATAAAATATAACTATATGAGTGGTTATCGTTCCACATATTCACCTGTACTGGTGTTATAACTATAAAATATAACTATATGAGTGGTTATCGTTCCACATATTCACCTGTACTGGTGTTATAACTATAAAATATAACTATATGAGTGGTTATCGTTCCACATATTCACCTGTACTGGTGTTATAACTATAAAATATAACTATATGAGTGGTTATCGTTCCATATTCACCTGTACTGGTGTTATAACTATAAAATATAACTATATGAGTGGTTATCGTTCCACATATTCACCTGTACTGGTGAGTGGTTATCGTTCCACATATTCACCTGTACTATAACTATAAAATATAACTATATGAGTGGTTATCGTTCCACATATTCACCTGTACTGGTGTTATAACTATAAAATATAACTATATGAGTGGTTATCGTTCCACATATTCACCTGTACTGGTGTTATAACTATATAAATATAACTATATTCACCTGTACTGGTGGTTTATCGTTCCACATATTCACCTGTACTGGTGTTATAACTATAAAATATAACTATATGAGTGGTTATCGTTCCACATATTCACCTGTACTGGTGTTATAACTATAAAATATAACTATATGAGTGGTTATCGTTCCACATATTCACCTGTACTGGTGTTATAACTATAAAATATAACTATATGAGTGGTTATCGTTCCACATATTCACCTGTACTGGTGTTATAACTATAAAATATAACTATATGAGTGGTTATCGTTCCACATATTCACCTGTACTGGTGTTATAACTATAAAATATAACTATATGAGTGGTTATCGTTCCACATATTCACCTGTACTGGTGTTATAACTATAAAATATAACTATATGAGTGGTTATCGTTCCACATATTCACCTGTACTGGTGTTATAACTATAAAATATAACTATATGAGTGGTTATCGTTCCACATATTCACCTGTACTGGTGTTATAACTATAAAATATAACTATATGAGTGGTTATCGTTCCACATATTCACCTGTACTGGTGTTATAACTATAAAATATAACTATATGAGTGGTTATCGTTCCACATATTCACCTGTACTGGTGTTATAACTATAAAATATAACTATATGAGTGGTTATCGTTCCACATATTCACCTGTACTGGTGTTATAACTATAAAATATAACTATATGAGTGGTTATCGTTCCACATATTCACCTGTACTGGTGTTATAACTATAAAATATAACTATATGAGTGGTTATCGTTCCACATATTCACCTGTACTGGTGTTATAACTATAAAATATAACTATATGAGTGGTTATCGTTCCACATATTCACCTGTACTGGTGTTATAACTATAAAATATAACTATATGAGTGGTTATCGTTCCACATATTCACCTGTACTGGTGTTATAACTATAAAATATAACTATATGAGTGGTTATCGTTCCACATATTCACCTGTACTGGTGTTATAACTATAAAATATAACTATATGAGTGGTTATCGTTCCACATATTCACCTGTACTGGTGTTATAACTATAAAATATAACTATATGAGTGGTTATCGTTCCACATATTCACCTGTACTGGTGTTATAACTATAAAATATAACTATATGAGTGGTTATCGTTCCACATATTCACCTGTACTGGTGTTATAACTATAAAATATAACTATATGAGTGGTTATCGTTCCACATATTCACCTGTACTGGTGTTATAACTATAAAATATAACTATATGAGTGGTTATCGTTCCACATATTCACCTGTACTGGTGTTATAACTATAAAATATAACTATATGAGTGGTTATCGTTCCACATATTCACCTGTACTGGTGTTATAACTATAAAATATAACTATATGAGTGGTTATCGTTCCACATATTCACCTGTACTGGTGTTATAACTATAAAATATAACTATATGAGTGGTTATCGTTCCACATATTCACCTGTACTGGTGTTATAACTATAAAATATAACTATATGAGTGGTTATCGTTCCACATATTCACCTGTACTGGTGTTATAACTATAAAATATAACTATATGAGTGGTTATCGTTCCACATATTCACCTGTACTGGTGTTATAACTATAAAATATAACTATATGAGTGGTTATCGTTCCACATATTCACCTGTACTGGTGTTATAACTATAAAATATAACTATATGAGTGGTTATCGTTCCACATATTCACCTGTACTGGTGTTATAACTATAAAATATAACTATATGAGTGGTTATCGTTCCACATATTCACCTGTACTGGTGTTATAACTATAAAATATAACTATATGAGTGGTTATCGTTCCACATATTCACCTGTACTGGTGTTATAACTATAAAATATAACTATATGAGTGGTTATCGTTCCACATATTCACCTGTACTGGTGTTATAACTATAAAATATAACTATATGAGTGGTTATCGTTCCACATATTCACCTGTACTGGTGTTATAACTATAAAATATAACTATATGAGTGGTTATCGTTCCACATATTCACCTGTACTGGTGTTATAACTATAAAATATAACTATATGAGTGGTTATCGTTCCACATATTCACCTGTACTGGTGTTATAACTATAAAATATAACTATATGAGTGGTTATCGTTCCACATATTCACCTGTACTGGTGTTATAACTATAAAATATAACTATATGAGTGGTTATCGTTCCACATATTCACCTGTTATCGTTCCACATATTCACCTGTACTGGTGTTAACTATAAAATATAACTATATGAGTGGTTATCGTTCCACATATTCACCTGTAATAACTATAAAATATAACTATATGAGTGGTTATCGTTCCACATATTCACCTGTACTGGTGTTATAACTATAAAATATAACTATATGAGTGGTTATCGTTCCACATATTCACCTGTACTGGTGTTATAACTATAAAATATAACTATATGAGTGGTTATCGTTCCACATATTCACCTGTACTGGTGTTATAACTATAAAATATAACTATATGAGTGGTTATCGTTCCACATATTCACCTGTACTGGTGTTATAACTATAAAATATAACTATATGAGTGGTTATCGTTCCACATATTCACCTGTACTGGTGTTATAACTATAAAATATAACTATATGAGTGGTTATCGTTCCACATATTCACCTGTACTGGTGTTATAACTATAAAATATAACTATATGAGTGGTTATCGTTCCACATATTCACCTGTACTGGTGTTATAACTATAAAATATAACTATATGAGTGGTTATCGTTCCACATATTCACCTGTACTGGTGTTATAACTATAAAATATAACTATATGAGTGGTTATCGTTCCACATATTCACCTGTACTGGTGTTATAACTATAAAATATAACTATATGAGTGGTTATCGTTCCACATATTCACCTGTACTGGTGTTATAACTATAAAATATAACTATATGAGTGGTTATCGTTCCACATATTCACCTGTACTGGTGTTATAACTATAAAATATAACTATATGAGTGGTTATCGTTCCACATATTCACCTGTACTGGTGTTATAACTATAAAATATAACTATATGAGTGGTTATCGTTCCACATATTCACCTGTACTGGTGTTATAACTATAAAATATAACTATATGAGTGGTTATCGTTCCACATATTCACCTGTACTGGTGTTATAACTATAAAATATAACTATATGAGTGGTTATCGTTCCACATATTCACCTGTACTGGTGTTATAACTATAAAATATAACTATATGAGTGGTTATCGTTCCACATATTCACCTGTACTGGTGTTATAACTATAAAATATAACTATATGAGTGGTTATCGTTCCACATATTCACCTGTACTGGTGTTATAACTATAAAATATAACTATATGAGTGGTTATCGTTCCACATATTCACCTGTACTGGTGTTATAACTATAAAATATAACTATATGAGTGGTTATCGTTCCACATATTCACCTGTACTGGTGTTATAACTATAAAATATAACTATATGAGTGGTTATCGTTCCACATATTCACCTGTACTGGTGTTATAACTATAAAATATAACTATATGAGTGGTTATCGTTCCACATATTCACCTGTACTGGTGTTATAACTATAAAATATAACTATATGAGTGGTTATCGTTCCACATATTCACCTGTACTGGTGTTATAACTATAAAATATAACTATATGAGTGGTTATCGTTCCACATATTCACCTGTACTGGTGTTATAACTATAAAATATAACTATATGAGTGGTTATCGTTCCACATATTCACCTGTACTGGTGTTATAACTATAAAATATAACTATATGAGTGGTTATCGTTCCACATATTCACCTGTACTGGTGTTATAACTATAAAATATAACTATATGAGTGGTTATCGTTCCACATATTCACCTGTACTGGTGTTATAACTATAAAATATAACTATATGAGTGGTTATCGTTCCACATATTCACCTGTACTGGTGTTATAACTATAAAATATAACTATATGAGTGGTTATCGTTCCACATATTCACCTGTACTGGTGTTATAACTATAAAATATAACTATATGAGTGGTTATCGTTCCACATATTCACCTGTACTGGTGTTATAACTATAAAATATAACTATATGAGTGGTTATCGTTCCACATATTCACCTGTACTGGTGTTATAACTATAAAATATAACTATATGAGTGGTTATCGTTCCACATATTCACCTGTACTGGTGTTATAACTATAAAATATAACTATATGAGTGGTTATCGTTCCACATATTCACCTGTACTGGTGTTATAACTATAAAATATAACTATATGAGTGGTTATCGTTCCACATATTCACCTGTACTGGTGTTATAACTATAAAATATAACTATATGAGTGGTTATCGTTCCACATATTCACCTGTACTGGTGTTATAACTATAAAATATAACTATATGAGTGGTTATCGTTCCACATATTCACCTGTACTGGTGTTATAACTATAAAATATAACTATATGAGTGGTTATCGTTCCACATATTCACCTGTACTGGTGTTATAACTATAAAATATAACTATATGAGTGGTTATCGTTCCACATATTCACCTGTACTGGTGTGGTTATAACTATAAACTATAAAATATAACTATATGAGTGGTTATCGTTCCACATATTCACCTGTACTGGTGTTATAACTATAAAATATAACTATATGAGTGGTTATCGTTCCACATATTCACCTGTACTGGTGTTATAACTATAAAATATAACTATATGAGTGGTTATCGTTCCACATATTCACCTGTACTGGTGTTATAACTATAAAATATAACTATATGAGTGGTTATCGTTCCACATATTCACCTGTACTGGTGTTATAACTATAAAATATAACTATATGAGTGGTTATCGTTCCACATATTCACCTGTACTGGTGTTATAACTATAAAATATAACTATATGAGTGGTTATCGTTCCACATATTCACCTGTACTGGTGTTATAACTATAAAATATAACTATATGAGTGGTTATCGTTCCACATATTCACCTGTACTGGTGTTATAACTATAAAATATAACTATATGAGTGGTTATCGTTCCACATATTCACCTGTACTGGTGTTATAACTATAAAATATAACTATATGAGTGGTTATCGTTCCACATATTCACCTGTACTGGTGTTATAACTATAAAATATAACTATATGAGTGGTTATCGTTCCACATATTCACCTGTACTGGTGTTATAACTATAAAATATAACTATATGAGTGGTTATCGTTCCACATATTCACCTGTACTGGTGTTATAACTATAAAATATAACTATATGAGTGGTTATCGTTCCACATATTCACCTGTACTGGTGTTATAACTATAAAATATAACTATATGAGTGGTTATCGTTCCACATATTCACCTGTACTGGTGTTATAACTATAAAATATAACTATATGAGTGGTTATCGTTCCACATATTCACCTGTACTGGTGTTATAACTATAAAATATAACTATATGAGTGGTTATCGTTCCACATATTCACCTGTTCGTTCCACATATTCACCTGTACTGGTGTTATAACTATAAAATATAACTATATGAGTGGTTATCGTTCCACATATTCACCTGTACTGGTGTTATAACTATAAAATATAACTATATGAGTGGTTATCGTTCCACATATTCACCTGTACTGGTGTTATAACTATAAAATATAACTATATGAGTGGTTATCGTTCCACATATTCACCTGTACTGGTGTTATAACTATAAAATATAACTATATGAGTGGTTATCGTTCCACATATTCACCTGTACTGGTGTTATAACTATAAAATATAACTATATGAGTGGTTATCGTTCCACATATTCACCTGTACTGGTGTTATAACTATAAAATATAACTATATGAGTGGTTATCGTTCCACATATTCACCTGTACTGGTGTTATAACTATAAAATATAACTATATGAGTGTTATCGTTCCACATATTCACCTGTACTGGTGTTATAACTATAAAATATAACTATATGAGTGGTTATCGTTCCACATATTCACCTGTACTGGTGTTATAACTATAAAATATAACTATATGAGTGGTTATCGTTCCACATATTCACCTGTACTGGTGTTATAACTATAAAATATAACTATATGAGTGGTTATCGTTCCACATATTCACCTGTACTGGTGTTATAACTATAAAATATAACTATATGAGTGGTTATCGTTCCACATATTCACCTGTACTGGTGTTATAACTATAAAATATAACTATATGAGTGGTTATCGTTCCACATATTCACCTGTACTGGTGTTATAACTATAAAATATAACTATATGAGTGGTTATCGTTCCACATATTCACCTGTACTGGTGTTATAACTATAAAATATAACTATATGAGTGGTTATCGTTCCACATATTCACCTGTACTGGTGTTATAACTATAAAATATAACTATATGAGTGGTTATCGTTCCACATATTCACCTGTAGTGGTGTTATAACTATAAAATATAACTATATGAGTGGTTATCGTTCCACATATTCACCTGTACTGGTGTTATAACTATAAAATATAACTATATGAGTGGTTATCGTTCCACATATTCACCTGTACTGGTGTTATAACTATAAAATATAACTATATGAGTGGTTATCGTTCCACATATTCACCTGTACTGGTGTTATAACTATAAAACATAACTATATGAGGGGTTATCGTTCCACATATTCACCTGTAGTGGTGTTATAACTATAAAATATAACTATATGAGTGGTTATCGTTCCACATATTCACCTGTACTGGTGTTATAACTATAAAATATAACTATATGAGTGGTTATCGTTCCACATATTCACCTGTACTGGTGTTATAACTATAAAATATAACTATATGAGTGGTTATCGTTCCACATATTCACCTGTACTGGTGTTATAACTATAAAATATAACTATATGAGTGGTTATCGTTCCACATATTCACCTGTACTGGTGTTATAACTATAAAATATAACTATATGAGTGGTTATCGTTCCACATATTCACCTGTACTGGTGTTATAACTATAAAATATAACTATATGAGTTGTTTTCGTTCCACATATTCACCTGTACTGGTGTTATAACTATAAAATATAACTATATGAGTTGTTATCGTTCCACATATTCACCTGTACTGGTGTTATAACTATAAAATATAACTATATGAGTGGTTATCGTTCCACATATTCACCTGTACTGGTGTTATAACTATAAAATATAACTATATAAGTGGTTATCGTTCCACATATTCACCTGTACTGGTGTTATAACTATAAAATATAACTATATGAGTGGTTATCGTTCCACATATTCACCTGTACTGGTGTTATAACTATAAAATATAACTATATGAGTGGTTATCGTTCCACATATTCACCTGTACTGGTGTTATAACTATAAAATATAACTATATGAGTGGTTATCGTTCCACATATTCACCTGTACTGGTGTTATAACTATAAAATATAACTATATGAGTGGTTATCGTTCCACATATTCACCTGTACTGGTGTTATAACTATAAAATATAACTATATGAGTGGTTATCGTTCCACATATTCACCTGTAGTGGTGTTATAACTATAAAATATAACTATATGAGTGGTTATCGTTCCACATATTCACCTGTACTGGTGTTATAACTATAAAACATAACTATATGAGTGGTTATCGTTCCACATATTCACCTGTACTGGTGTTATAACTATAAAATATAACTATATGAGTGGTTATCGTTCCACATATTCACCTGTACTGGTGTTATAACTATAAAACATAACTATATGAATGGTTATCGGTCCACATATTCACCTGTACTGGTGTTATAACTATAAAATATAACTATATGAGTGGTTATCCGTCCACATATTCACCTGTACTGGTGTTATAACTATAAAATATAACTATATGAGTGGTTATCGTTCCACATATTCACCTGTACTGGTGTTATAACTATAAAATATAACTATATGAGTGGTCATCGTTCCACATATTCACCTGAACTGGTGTTATAACTATAAAATATAACTATATGAGTGGTTATCCGTCCACATATTCACCTGTACTGGTGTTATAACTATAAAATATAACTATATGAGTGGTCATCGTTCCACATATTCACCTGAACTGGTGTTATAACTATAAAATATAACTATATGAGTGGTTATCGTTCCACATATTCACCTGTACTGGTGTTATAACTATAAAATATAACTATATAAGAGGTTATCGTTCCACATATTCACCTGTAGTGGTGTTATAACTATAAAATATAACTATATGAGTTGTTATCGTTCCACATATTCACCTGTACTGGTGTTATAACTATAAAATATAACTATATGAGTGGTTATCGTTCCACATATTCACCTGTACTGGTGTTATAACTATAAAATATAACTATATGAGTTGTTATCGTTCCACATATTCACCTGTACTGGTGTTATAACTATAAAATATAACTATATGAGTGGTTATCGTTCCACATATTCACCTGTAGCGGTGTTATAACTATAAAATATAACTATATGAGTGGTTATCGTTCCACATATTCACCTGTAGTGGTGTTATAACTATAAAATATAACTATATGAGTGGTTATCGTTCAACATATTCACCTGTACTGGTGTTATAACTATAAAATATTACTATATGAGTTGTTATCGTTGCACATATTCACCTGTAGTGGTGTTATAACTATAAAATATAACAATATGAGTGGTTATCGTTCCACATATTCACGTGTAGTGGTGTTATAACTATAAAATATAACTATATGTGTGGTTACGATGAATGGTAACTTAAATGATATATTGATCTTCACGTAGAATTATTAGTATTTGAAACAGTTTTTTTGGCTAAATAATGTACAAGAATGAGCAAACGTCATTTGTTCTGTGTCATTGAACAATTTGTACAAATATGGATAAAGAGGATTACAATTCATCATTCTATTAATAGACACAATAACAATACATTAAGATTTATCTTAGGGTTGTAACTCTAACAATACCTTAAGAATGGTCTCAGGGTTGTAACTCTAACAATACCTTAAGAATGGTCTCAGGGTTGTAACTCTAACAATACATTAAGATTGGTCTTAGGGTTGTAACTCTAACAATACATTAAGATTGGTCTCAGAGTTGTAACTCTAACAACACATTAAGATCGGTCTTAGGGTCGTAACTCTAACAATAGATTAAGATCGGTCTTAGGGTCGTAACTCTAACAATACATTAAGATCGTTATTAGGATTGTAACTTTAACAATACATTAAGATCGCTCTGAGGGTTGTAACTCTAACAATACATTAAGATCGCTCTGAGGGTTGTAACTCTAACAATACATTAAGATCGGTCTTAGAGTCGTAACTCTAACAATACATTAAGATCGCTCTTAGGGTTGTAACTCTAACAATACATTAAGACTGGTCTTAAGGTCGTAACTCTAACAATACATTAAGATTGGTCTTAGGGTTGTAATTCTAACAATACATTAAGATCGCTCTGAGGGTTGTAACTCTAACAATACATTAAGATCGCTCTGAGGGTTGTAACTCTAACAATACATTAAGATCGGTCTTAGAGTCGTAACTCTAACAATACATTAAGATCGCTCTTAGGGTTGTAACTCTAACAATACATTAAGACTGGTCTTAAGGTCGTAACTCTAACAATACATTAAGATCGGTTTTAGAGTTGTAACTCTAACAATACATTAAGATTGGTCTTAGTGTTGTAACTCTATCAATACATTAAGATCGGTCTTTGGATTGTAACTCTAACAATACATTAAGATTGGTCTTAAGGTTGTAACTCTAACAATACCTTAAGATCGGTCTTAGGGTTGTAACTCTAACAATACATTAAGATCGCTCTTAGGGTTGTAACTCTAACAATACATTAAGATTGGTCTTAAGGTCGTAACTCTAACAATACATTAAGATTGGTCTTAGGATTGTAACTCTAACAATACATTGGTCTCAGGATTGTTAAGCATTCTTTTCTCAAAATGTGGTCTATTGTAATGCTCTTGACACCAATATTTACTCCCCACGAACAATTCTACTATTATCATTTTGTGACCGTGTTCGTTATGCCAGTTTCACTACATTAATCCAAATTACGTAATTGCTATGTTTCATTTATCAAGTGACTTGCAGACTCTTTGACTTGTCCCCACAGTAACACTATACGTATGTTTACATTCGTTTTCATTTATCCAATTCTCACCATACTTCCCAATTCGTCCCTCACTACCTTTCCTTCGTCTTATATTATACTTCCCACTTCGTCCCTCACTACTCTTCCTCCGTCTTATATTATACTTCCCACTTCGTCCCTCACTACTCTTCCTCCATTTTTATTATTTTCTTCTTTCGGCCGACGCGAAGAATAACCCGATAACTCGATAACCCTATAACGGTCCGTCAGTCCGTCCTGGGGCTAAAATGAAATCACAGTAAGTTCACGATGTCCAAAGTTATTGGAAATAACCACTCAGTTTATATATGACCAGAGTTATTGAAAAGAGTCATTCAGTTTATGTATCTTCACAGTTATTGGAGAGAGTCACTCAGTTTATGTATGTCCACAGTTATTGGAGAGAGTCACTCAGTTTTTGTATGTCCACAGTTATTGGACAGAGTCATTCAGTTTATGCATGCCCACAGTTATTGGAGAGAGTCATTCAGTTTATATATGTCCACAGTTATTGGAAAGAGTCACTCAGTTTATGTATGTCCACAGTTATTGGAGAGAGTCATTCAGTTTATGTATATCTACAGTTATTGGAGAGAGTCATTCAGTTTATGCATGTCCACAGCTATTGGAGAGAGACACTCAGTTTATGTATGTCCACAGTTATTGGAGAGAGTCATTCAGTTTATATATGTCCGCAGTTATTGGAGAGAGTCATTCAGTTTATGTATGTCCACAGTTATTGGAGAGAGTCACTCAGATTATGTATGTCCATAGTTATTGGAAAGAGTCACTCAGTTTATGTTTGTCCACAGTTGTTGGAGAAAGTCAATATGTTTATGCATGTCCACAGCTATTGGAGAGAGACACTCAGTTTATGTATGTCCACAGTTATTGGAGAGAGTCATTCAGTTTATATATGTCCACAGTTATTGGAAAGTGTCATTCAGTTTATGTATGTCCACAGTTATTGGAAAGAGTCAATATGTTTATGCATGTCCACAGTTATTGGAGAGAGTCAATATGTTTATGCCTGTCCACAGTTATTGGAGAGAGACACTCAGTTTATAGATGTCCATAGTTATTGGAAAGAGTCACTAAGTTTATGCATGTCCACAGCTATTGGAGAGAGTCACTAAGTTTATGCATGTCCACAGTTATTGGAGAGAGTCACTCAGTTTATGTGTGTCCACAGTTATTGGAGAGAGTCATTCAATTTATGTATGTCTACAGTTATTGGAGAGAGACACTCAGTTTATGTATGTCCACAGTTATTGGAGAAAGTCAATATGTTTATGCATGTCCACAGTTATTGGAGAGAGTCATTCAGTTTATGCATGTCCACAGCTATTGGAGAGAGACACTCAGTTTATGTATGTCCACAGTTATTGGAGAGAGTCATTCAGTTTATATATGTCCACAGTTATTGGAGAGAGTCATTCAGTTTATGTATGTCCACAGTTATTGGAGAGAGTCACTCAGTTTATGTATGTCCATAGTTATTGGAAAGAGTCACTCAGTTTATGTATGTCCACAGTTGTTGGAGAAAGTCAATATGTTTATGCATGTCCACAGCTATTGGAGAGAGACACTCAGTTTATGTATGTCCACAGTTATTGGAGAGAGTCATTCAATTTATATATGTCCACAGTTATTGGAGAGAGTCAATATGTTTATGCATGTCCACAGTTATTGGAGAGAGACACTCAGTTTATGTATGTCCACAGTTATTGGAGAGAGACACTCAGTTTATGTACGTCCACAGTTATTGGAGAGAGTCACTAAGTTTATGCATGTCCACAGCTATTGGAGAGAGTCACTCAGATTATGTATGTCCATAGTTATTGGAAAGAGTCACTCAGTTTATGTATGTCCACAGTTATTGGAGAGAGTCAATATGTTTATGCCTGTCCACAGTTATTGGAGAGAGACACTCAGTTTATGTATGTCCATAGTTATTGGAAAGAGTCACTCAGTTTATGTATGTCCACAGTTATTGGAGAGAGTCACTAAGTTTATGCATGTCCACAGCTATTGGAGAGAGTCACTAAGTTTATCCACGTCCACAGCTATTGGAGAGAGACACTCAGTTTATGTATGTCCACAGTTATTGGAGAGAGTCACTCAGTTTATGTATGTCCACAGTTATTGGAGAAAGTCATTCAGTTTATATATGTCCACAGTTATTGGAAAGAGTCACTCAGTTTATGTATGTCCACAATTGTTGGAGAGAGTCACTCAGTTTATGTATGTCCATAGTTATTGGAAAGAGTCACTCAGTTTATGTATGTCCACAGTTGTTGGAGAAAGTCAATATGTTTATGCATGTCCACAGCTATTGGAGACAGACACTCAGTTTATGTATGTCCACAGTTATTGGAGAGAGTCATTCAATTTATATATGTCCACAGTTATTGGAGAAAGTCAATATGTTTATGCATGTCCACAGTTATTGGAGAGAGACACTCAGTTTATGTACGTCCACAGTTATTGGAGAGAGACACTCAGTTTATGTACGTCCACAGTTATTGGAGAGAGTCACTAAGTTTATGCATGTCCACAGCTATTGGAGAGAGTCACTCAGATTATGTATGTCCATAGTTATTGGAAAGAGTCACTCAGTTTATGTTTGTCCACAGTTGTTGGAGAAAGTCAATATGTTTATGCATGTCCACAGCTATTGGAGAGAGACACTCAGTTTATGTATGTCCACAGTTATTGGAGAGAGTCATTCAGTTTATATATGTCCACAGTTATTGGAGAGTGTCATTCAGTTTATGTATGTCCACAGTTATTGGAGAGAGTCAATATGTTTATGCATGTCCACAGTTATTGGAGAGAGTCAATATGTTTATGCCTGTCCACAGTTATTGGAGAGAGACACTCAGTTTATGTATGTCCATAGTTATTGGAAAGAGTCACTCAGTTTATGTATGTCCACAGTTATTGGAGAGAGTCACTAAGTTTATGCATGTCCACAGCTATTGGAGAGAGTCACTAAGTTTATGCATGTCCACAGCTATTGGAGAGAGGCACTCAGTTTATGTATGTCCACAGTTATTGGAGAGAGTCATTCAGTTTATGTATGTCCACAGTTATTGGAGAGAGTAATTCAGTTTATATATGTCCACAGTTATTGGAAAGAGTCACTCAGTTTATGTATGTCCACAATTGTTGGAGAGAGTCACTCAGTTTATGTATGTCCGCAGTTATTGGAGAGAGTCATTCAGTTTGTGTATGTCCACAGTTATTGGAGAGAGTCACTCAGTTTATGTATGTCCACAGTTATTGGAGAGAGTCACTCAGTTTATCTATGTCCACAGTTATTGGTGAGAGTCATTCAATTTATGTATGTCTAGAGTTATTGGAGAGAGTCATTCAGTTTATGTATGTCCACAGTTATTGGAGAGAGTCACTCAGTTTATGTGTGTCCACAGTTATTGGAGAGAGTCATTCAATTTATGTATGTCTACAGTTATTGGAGAGAGACACTCAGTTTATGTATGTCCACAGTTATTGGAGAAAGTCAATATGTTTATGCATGTCCACAGTTATTGGAGAGAGTCATTCAGTTTATGCATGTCCACAGCTATTGGAGAGAGACACTCAGTTTATGTATGTCCACAGTTATTGGAGAGAGTCATTCAGTTTATATATGTCCACAGTTATTGGAGAGAGTCATTCAGTTTATGTATGTCCACAGTTATTGGAGAGAGTCACTCAGTTTATGTATGTCCATAGTTATTGGAAAGAGTCACTCAGTTTATGTATGTCCACAGTTGTTGGAGAAAGTCAATATGTTTATGCATGTCCACAGCTATTGGAGAGAGACACTCAGTTTATGTATGTCCACAGTTATTGGAGAGAGTCATTCAATTTATATATGTCCACAGTTATTGGAGAGAGTCAATATGTTTATGCATGTCCACAGTTATTGGAGTGAGACACTCAGTTTATGTACGTCCACAGTTATTGGAGAGAGACACTCAGTTTATGTATGTCCACAGTTATTGGAGAGAGTCACTAAGTTTATGCATGTCCACAGCTATTGGAGAGAGTCACTCAGATTATGTATGTCCATAGTTATTGGAAAGAGTCACTCAGTTTATGTTTGTCCACAGTTGTTGGAGAAAGTCAATATGTTTATGCATGTCCACAGCTATTGGAGAGAGACACTCAGTTTATGTATGTCCACAGTTATTGGAGAGAGTCATTCAGTTTATATATGTCCACAGTTATTGGAGAGTGTCATTCAGTTTATGTATGTCCACAGTTATTGGAGAGAGTCAATATGTTTATGCATGTCCACAGTTATTGGAGAGAGTCAATATGTTTATGCCTGTCCACAGTTATTGGAGAGAGACACTCAGTTTATGTATGTCCATAGTTATTGGAAAGAGTCACTCAGTTTATGTATGTCCACAGTTATTGGAGAGAGTCACTAAGTTTATGCATGTCCACAGCTATTGGAGAGAGTCACTAAGTTTATGCATGTCCACAGGTATTGGAGAGAGGCACTCAGTTTATGTAAGTTTATGCATGTCCACAGTTATTGGAGAGAGTCATTCAGTTTATGTATGTCCACAGTTATTGGAGAGAGTAATTCAGTTTATGTATATCTACAGTTATTGGAGAGAGTCACTCAGTTTATGCATGTCCACAGTTATTGGAGAGAGTCACTCAGTTTATCCACGTCCACAGCTATTGGAGAGAGACACTCAGTTTATGTATGTCCACAGTTATTGCTGAGAGTCACTCAGTTTATGTATGTCCACAGTTATTGGAGAAAGTCATTCAGTTTATATATGTCCACAGTTATTGGAAAGAGTCACTCAGTTTATGTATGTCCACAATTGTTGGAGAGAGTCACTCAGTTTATGTATGTCCATAGTTATTGGAAAGAGTCACTCAGTTTATGTATGTCCACAGTTGTTGGAGAAAGTTAATATGTTTATGCATGTCCACAGCTATTGGAGAGAGACACTCAGTTTATGTATGTCCACAGTTATTGGAGAGAGTCATTCAATTTATATATGTCCACAGTTATTGGAGAGAGTCAATATGTTTATGCATGTCCACAGCTATTGGAGAGAGTCACTCAGATTATGTATGTCCATAGTTATTGGAAAGAGTCACTCAGTTTATGTTTGTCCACAGTTGTTGGAGAAAGTCAATATGTTTATGCATGTCCACAGCTATTGGAGAGAGACACTCAGTTTATGTATGTCCACAGTTATTGGAGAGAGTCATTCAGTTTATATATGTCCACAGTTATTGGAGAGTGTCATTCAGTTTATGTATGTCCACAGTTATTGGAGAGAGTCAATATGTTTATGCATGTCCACAGTTATTGGAGAGAGTCAATATGTTTATGCCTGTCCACAGTTATTGGAGAGAGGCACTCAGTTTATGTATGTCCATAGTTATTGGAAAGAGTCACTCAGTTTATGTATGTCCACAGTTATTGGAGAGAGTCACTAAGTTTATGCATGTCCACAGCTATTGGAGAGAGTCACTAGGTTTATGCATGTCCACAGCTATTGGAGAGAGGCAGTCAGTTTATGTATGTCCACAGTTATTGGAGAGAGTCATTCAGTTTATGTATGTCCACAGTTATTGGAGAGAGTAATTCAGTTTATGTATATCTACAGTTATTGGAGACAGTCACTCAGTTTATGCATGTCCACAGTTATTGGAGAGAGTCACTCAGTTTATCCACGTCCACAGCTATTGGAGAGAGACACTCAGTTTATGTATGTCCACAGTTATTGGAGAGAGTCACTCAGTTTATGTATGTCCACAGTTATTGGAGAAAGTCATTCAGTTTATATATGTCCACAGTTATTGGAAAGAGTCACTCAGTTTATGTATGTCCACAATTGTTGGAGAGAGTCACTCAGTTTATGTATGTCCGCAGTTATTGGAGAGAGTCATTCAGTTTGTGTATGTCCACAGTTATTGGAGAGAGTCACTCAGTTTATGTATGTCCACAGTTATTGGAGAGAGTCACTCAGTTTATCTATGTCCACAGTTATTGGTGAGAGTCATTCAATTTATGTATGTCTAGAGTTATTGGAGAGAGTCATTCAGTTTATGTATGTCCACAGTTATTGGAGAGAGTCACTCAGTTTATGTGTGTCCACAGTTATTGGAGAGAGTCATTCAATTTATGTATGTCTACAGTTATTGGAGAGACACTCAGTTTATGTATGTCCACAGTTATTGGAGAAAGTCAATATGTTTATGCATGTCCACAGTTATTGGAGAGAGTCATTCAGTTTATGCATGTCCACAGCTATTGGAGAGAGACACTCAGTTTATGTATGTCCACAGTTATTGGAGAGAGTCATTCAGTTTATATATGTCCACAGTTATTGGAAAGAGTCATTCAGTTTATGTATGTCCACAGTTATTGGAGAGAGTCACTCAGTTTATGTATGTCCATAGTTATTGGAAAGAGTCACTCAGTTTATGTATGTCCACAGTTGTTGGAGAAAGTCAATATGTTTATGCATGTCCACAGCTATTGGAGAGAGACACTCAGTTTATGTATGTCCACAGTTATTGGAGAGAGTCATTCAATTTATATATGTCCACAGTTATTGGAGAGAGTCAATATGTTTATGCATGTCCACAGTTATTGGAGAGAGACACTCAGTTTATGTATGTCCACAGTTATTGGAGAGAGACACTCAGTTTATGTACGTCCACAGTTATTGGAGAGAGTCACTAAGTTTATGCATGTCCACAGCTATTGGAGAGAGTCACTCAGATTATGTATGTCCATAGTTATTGGAAAGAGTCACTCAGTTTATGTTTGTCCACAGTTGTTGGAGAAAGTCAATATGTTTATGCATGTCCACAGCTATTGGAGAGAGACACTCAGTTTATATATGTCCACAGTTATTGGAGAGTGTCATTCAGTTTATGTATGTCCACAGTTATTGGAGAGAGTCAATATGTTTATGCATGTCCACAGTTATTGGAGAGAGTCAATATGTTTATGCCTGTCCACAGTTATTGGAGAGAAACACTCAGTTTATGTATGTCCATAGTTATTGGAAAGAGTCATTCAATTTATGTATGTCTAGAGTTATTGGAGAGAGTCATTCAGTTTATGTATGTCCACAGTTATTGGAGAGAGTCACTCAGTTTATGTGTGTCCACAGTTATTGGAGAGAGTCATTCAATTTATGTATGTCTACAGTTATTGGAGAGAGACACTCAGTTTATGTATGTCCACAGTTATTGGAGAAAGTCAATATGTTTATGCATGTCCACAGTTATTGGAGAGAGTCATTCAGTTTATGCATGTCCACAGCTATTGGAGAGAGACACTCAGTTTATGTATGTCCACAGTTATTGGAGAGAGTCATTCAGTTTATATATGTCCACAGTTATTGGAGAGAGTCATTCAGTTTATGTATGTCCACAGTTATTGGAGAGAGTCACTCAGTTTATGTATGTCCATAGTTATTGGAAAGAGTCACTCAGTTTATGTATGTCCACAGTTGTTGGAGAAAGTCAATATGTTTATGCATGTCCACAGCTATTGGAGAGAGACACTCAGTTTATGTATGTCCACAGTTATTGGAGAGAGTCATTCAATTTATATATGTCCACAGTTATTGGAGAGAGTCAATATGTTTATGCATGTCCACAGTTATTGGAGAGAGACACTCAGTTTATGTACGTCCACAGTTATTGGAGAGAGACACTCAGTTTATGTACGTCCACAGTTATTGGAGAGAGTCACTAAGTTTATGCATGTCCACAGCTATTGGAGAGAGACACTCAGTTTATGTATGTCCACAGTTATTGGAGAGAGTCATTCAGTTTATGTATGTCCACAGTTATTGGAGAGAGTCATTCAGTTTATGTATATCTACAGTTATTGGAGAGAGTCACTCAGTTTACGCATGTCCACAGCTATTGGAGAGAGACACTCAGTTTATGCATGTCCACAGTTATTGGAGAGAGTTACTCAGTTTATCCATGTCCACAGCTATTGGAGAGAGACACTCAGTTTATGTATGTCCACAGTTATTGGAGAGAGACACTCAGTTTATGTATGTCCACAGTTATTGGAGAGAGTCATTCAGTTTATGTATGTCCACAGTTATTGGAGAGAGTCATTCAGTTTATGTATATCTACAGTTATTGGAGAGAGTCACTCAGTTTACGCATGTCCACAGCTATTGGAGAGAGACACTCAGTTTATGCATGTCCACAGTTATTGGAGAGAGTTACTCAGTTTATCCATGTCCACAGCTATTGGAGAGAGACACTCAGTTTATGTATGTCCACAGTTATTGGAGAGAGTCACTCAGTTTATGTATGTCCACAGTTATTGGAGAAAGTCATTCAGTTTATGTATGTCTACAGTTATAGGAAAGAGTCACTCAGTTTAGGTATGTCCACAATTGTTAGAGAGAGTCACTCAGTTTATGTATGTCCACAGTTATTGGAGAGAGTCATTCAATTTATATATGTCCACAGTTATTGGAGAGTGTCATTCAGTTTATGTATGTCCACAGTTATTGGAGAGAGTCAATATGTTTATGCATGTCCACAGTTATTGGAGAGAGTCAATATGTTTATGCATGTCCACAGTTATTGGAGAGAGACACTCAGTTTATGTATGTCCACAGTTATTGGAGAGAGTCATTAAGTTTATGCATGTCCACAGCTATTGGAGAGAGACACTCAGTTTATGCATGTCCACAGTTATTGGAGAGAGTCATTCAGTTTATGTATGTCCACAGTTATTGGAGAGAGTCATTCAGTTTATGTATATCTACAGTTATTGGAGAGAGTCACTCAGTTTATGCATGTCCACAGCTATTGGAGAGAGACACTCACTTTATGCATGTCCACAGTTATTGGAGAGAGTCACTCAGTTTATCCATGTCCACAGCTATTGGAGAGAGACACTCAGTTTATGTATGTCCACAGTTATTGGAGAGAGTCACTCAATTTATGTATGTCCACAGTCATTGGAGAAAGTCATTCAGTTTATGTATGTCTACAGTTATTGGAAAGAGTCACTCAGTTTATGTATGTCCACAATTGTTGGAGAGAGTCACTCAGTTTATGTGTGCCCACAGTTATTGGAGAGAGTCATTCAGTTTATGTATGTCTACAGTTATTGGAAAGAGTCACTCAGTTTATGTATGTCCCCAATTATTGGAAAGAGTCACTCAGTTTATGTATGTTTACAGTTATTGGAGAAAGTCAATATGTTTATGCATGTCCACAGTTATTGGAGAAAGTCAATATGTTTGTGCATGTCCACAGTTATTGGAGAGAGTCACTCAGTTTATGTATGTCCACAGTAATTGGAGAGAGTCACTCAGTTTATGTATGTCTACAGTTATTGGAGAGAGTATTTCAGTTTATGTATGTCCACAGTTATTGGAAAGAGTCACTAAGTTTATGTATGTCCACAGTTATTGGAGAGAGTAACTCAGTTTATGTATGCCCACAGTTATTGGAGAGAGTCACTGAGTTTATGTATGTCCACAGTTATTGGAGAGAGTCATTCAGTTTATGTATGTCTACAGTTATTGATAAGAGTCGTTCAGTTTATATATGTCCACAGTTATTGGAAAGAGTCATTCAGTTTATATATGTCCACAGTTATTGAAAAGAGTCACTCAGTTTATGTATGTCCACAATTGTTGGAGATAGTCACTCAGTTTATGTATGTCCGCAGTTATTGGAGAGAGTCATTCAGTTTATGTATGTCCACAGTTATTGGAGAGAGTCACTCAGTTTATGTATGTCCACAGTTATTGGAGAGAATCATTCAGTTTATGTATGTCTCGAGTTATTGGAGAGAGTCATTCAGTTTATGTATGTCCACAGTTATTGGAGAGAATCATTCAGTTTATGTATGTCTAGAGTTATTGGAGAGAGTCATTCAGTTTATGTATGTCCACAGTTATTGGAAAGAGTCACTCAGTTTATGTATGTCCACAGTTAATGGAAAGAGTCACTCAGTTTATGTATGTTTACAGTTATTGGTGAAAGTCAATATGTTTATGCATGTCCACAGTTATTGGAGAAAGTCAATATGTTAATGCATGTCCACAGTTATTGGAGAGAGTCACTCAGTTTATGCATGTCCACAGTAATTGGAGAGAGTCACTCAGTTTATGTATGTCTACAATTTTTGGAGAGAGTCATTCAGTTTATGTATGTCCACAGTTATTGGAAAGAGTCACTAAGTTTATGTATGTCCACAGTTATTGGAGAGAGTAACTCAGTTTATGTATGTCCACAGTTATTGGAGAGAGTCACTCAGTTTATGTATGTCCACAGTTATTGGAGAGAGTCATTTAGTTTATGTATGTCTACAGTTATTGAAAAGAGTCATTCAGTTTATATATGTCCACAGTTATTGGAAAGAGTCACTCAGTTTATGTATGTCCACAATTGTTGGAGAGAGTCACTCAGTTTATGTGTGTCCACAGTTGTTGGAGAGAGTCATTCAGTTTATGTATGTCTACAGTTATTGGAAAGAGTCACTCAGTTTATGTATGTCCACAGTTATTGGAGAAAGTCAATATGTTTATGCATGTCCACAGTTATTGGAGAGAGTCACTCAGTTTATGTATGTCCACAGTTATTGGAGAGAGTCATTCAGTTTATGTATGTCCACAGTTATTGGAGAGAGTCACTCAGATTATGTATGTCCATAGTTATTGGAAAGAGTCACTCAGTTTATGTTTGTCCACAGTTGTTGGAGAAAGTCAATATGTTTATGCATGTCCACAGCTATTGGAGAGAGACACTCAGTTTATGTATGTCCACAGTTATTGGAGAGAGTCACTCAGTTTATGTATGTCCACAGTTATTGGAGAGAATCATTCAGTTTATGTATGTCTAGAGTTATTGGAGAGAGTCATTCAGTTTATGTATGTCCACAGTTATTGGAGAGAGTCACTCAGTTTATGTGTGTCCACAGTTGTTGGAGAGAGTCATTCAGTTTATGTATGTCTACAGTTATTGGAAAGAGTCACTCAGTTTATGTATGTCCACAGTTATTGGAGAGAGTCACTAAGTTTATGCATGTCCACAGCTTTTGGAGAGAGACACTCAGTTTATGTATGTCCACAGTTATTGGAGAGAGTTATTCAGTTTATGTATGTCCACAGTTATTGGAGAGAGTCATTCAGTTTATGTATATCTACAGTTATTGGAGAGAGTCACTCAGTTTACGCATGTCCACAGCTATTGGAGAGAGACACTCAGTTTATGCATGTCCACAGTTATTGGAGAGAGTCACTCAGTTTATCCATGTCCACAGCTATTGGAGAGAGACACTCAGTTTATGTATGTCCACAGTTATTGGAGAGAGTCACTCAGTTTATGTATGTCCACAATTGTTGGAGAGAGTCACTCAGTTTATGTATGTCTACAGTTATTGAAAAGAGTCACTCATTTTATGTATGTCCACAGTTATTGGAGAGAGTCACTCAGATTATGTATGTCCATAGTTATTGGAAAGAGTCACTCAGTTTATGTATGTCCACAGTTGCTGGAGAAAGTCAATATGTTTATGCATGTCCACAGCTATTGGAGAGAGACACTCAGTTTATGTATGTCCACAGTTATTGGAGAGAGTCATTCAATTTATATATGTCCACAGTTATTGGAGAGTGTCATTCAGTTTATGTATGTCCACAGTTATTGGAGAGAGTAACTCAGTTTATGTATGCCCACAGTTATTGGAGAGAGTCACTGAGTTTATGTATGTCCACAGTTATTGGAGAGAGTCATTCAGTTTATGTATGTCTACAGTTATTGATAAGAGTCGTTCAGTTTATATATGTCCACAGTTATTGGAAAGAGTCATTCAGTTTATATATGTCCACAGTTATTGAAAAGAGTCACTCAGTTTATGTATGTGCACAGTTATTGGAGAGAATCATTCAGTTTATGTATGTCTCGAGTTATTGGAGAGAGTCATTCAGTTTATGTATGTCCACAGTTATTGGAGAGAATCATTCAGTTTATGTATGTCTAGAGTTATTGGAGAGAGTCATTCAGTTTATGTATGTCCACAGTTATTGGAAAGAGTCACTCAGTTTATGTATGTCCACAGTTAATGGAAAGAGTCACTCAGTTTATGTATGTCCACAGTTATTGGAGAAAGTCAATATGTTTATGCATGTCCACAGTTATTGGAGAGAGTCACTCAGTTTATGTATGTCCACTGTTATTGGATAGAGTCACTCAGTTTATGTATGTCCACAGTTATTGGAGAGAGTCATTCAGTTTATGTATGTCCACAGTTATTGGAGAGAATCATTCAGTTTATGTATGTCTAGAGTTATTGGAGAGAGTCATTCAGTTTATGTATGTCCACAGTTATTGGAAAGAGTCACTCAGTTTATGTATGTTTACAGTTATTGGTGAAAGTCAATATGTTTATGCATGTCCACAGTTATTGGAGAAAGTCGATATGTTAATGCATGTCCACAGTTATTGGAGAGAGTCACTCAGTTTATGCATGTCCACAGTAATTGGAGAGAGTCACTCAGTTTATGTATGTCTACAATTTTTGGAGAGAGTCATTCAGTTTATGTATGTCCACAGTTATTGGAAAGAGTCACTAAGTTTATGTATGTCCACAGTTATTGGAGAGAGTAACTCAGTTTATGTATGTCCACAGTTATTGGAGAGAGTCACTCAGTTTATGTATGTCCACAGTTATTGGAGAGAGTCATTTAGTTTATGTATGTCTACAGTTATTGAAAACAGTCATTCAGTTTATATATGTCCACAGTTATTGGAAAGAGTCACTCAGTTTATGTATGTCCACAATTGTTGGAGAGAGTCACTCAGTTTATGTGTGTCCACAGTTGTTGGAGAGAGTCATTCAGTTTATGTATGTCTACAGTTATTGGAAAGAGTCACTCAGTTTATGTATGTCCACAGTTATTGGAGAAAGTCAATATGTTTATGCATGTCCACAGTTATTGGAGAGAGTCACTCAGTTTATGTATGTCCACTGTTATTGGATAGAGTCACTCAGTTTATGTATGTCCACAGTTATTGGAGAGAGTCACTCAGTTTATGTATGTCCACAGTTATTGGAGAGAATCATTCAGTTTATGTATGTCTAGAGTTATTGGAGAGAGTCATTCAGTTTATGTATGTCCACAGTTATTGGAGAGAGTCACTCAGTTTATGTGTGTCCACAGTTGTTGGAGAGAGTCATTCAGTTTATGTATGTCTACAGTTATTGGAAAGAGTCACTCAGTTTATGTATGTCCACAGTTATTGGAGAGAGTCACTAAGTTTATGCATGTCCACAGCTATTGGAGAGAGACACTCAGTTTATGTATGTCCACAGTTATTGGAGAGAGTTATTCAGTTTATGTATGTCCACAGTTATTGGAGAGAGTCATTCAGTTTATGTATATCTACAGTTATTGGAGAGAGTCACTCAGTTTACGCATGTCCACAGCTATTGGAGAGAGACACTCAGTTTATGCATGTCCACAGTTATTGGAGAGAGTCACTCAGTTTATCCATGTCCACAGCTATTGGAGAGAGACACTCAGTTTATGTATGTCCACAGTTATTGGAGAGAGTCACTCAGTTTATGTATGTCCACAGTTATTGGAGAAAGTCATTCAGTTTATGTATGTCTACAGTTATTGGAAAGAGTCACTCAGTTTATGTATGTCCACAATTGTTGGAGAGAGTCACTCAGTTTATGTATGTCTACAGTTATTGGAAAGAGTCACTCATTTTATGTATGTCCACAGTTATTGGAGAGAGTCACTCAGATTATGTATGTCCATAGTTATTGGAAAGAGTCACTCAGTTTATGTATGTCCACAGTTGCTGGAGAAAGTCAATATGTTTATGCATGTCCACAGCTATTGGAGAGAGACACTCAGTTTATGTATGTCCACAGTTATTGGAGAGAGTCATTCAATTTATATATGTCCACAGTTATTGGAGAGTGTCATTCAGTTTATGTATGTCCACAGTTATTGGAGAGAGTCAATATGTTTATGCATGTCCACAGTTATTGGAGAGAGTCAATATGTTTATGCATGTCCACAGTTATTGGAGAGAGACACTCAGTTTATGTATGTCCACAGTTATTGGAGAGAGTCACTAAGTTTATGCATGTCCACAGCTATTGGAGAGAGACACTCAGTTTATGTATGTCCACAGTTATTGGAGAGAGTCATTCAGTTTATGTATGTCCACAGTTATTGGAGAGAGTCATTCAGTTTATGTATATCTACAGTTATTGGAGAGAGTCACTCAGTTTATGCATGTCCACAGCTATTGGAGAGAGACACTCAGTTTATGCATGTCCACAGTTATTGGAGAGAGTCACTCAGTTTATCCATGTCCACAGCTATTGGAGAGAGACACTCAGTTTATGTATGTCCACAGTTATTGGAGAGAGTCACTCAATTTATGTATGTCCACAGTCATTGGAGAAAGTCATTCAGTTTATGTATGTCTACAGTTATTGGAAAGAGTCACTCAGTTTATGTATGTCCACAATTGTTGGAGAGAGTCACTCAGTTTATGTGTGCCCACAGTTATTGGAGAGAGTCATTCAGTTTATGTATGTCTACAGTTATTGGAAAGAGTCACTCAGTTTATGTATGTCCCCAGTTATTGGAAAGAGTCACTCAGTTTATGTATGTTTACAGTTATTGGAGAAAGTCAATATGTTTATGCATGTCCACAGTTATTGGAGAAAGTCAATATGTTTGTGCATGTCCACAGTTATTGGAGAGAGTCACTCAGTTTATGTATGTCCACAGTAATTGGAGAGAGTCACTCAGTTTATGTATGTCTACAGTTATTGGAGAGAGTCACTCAGATTATGTATGTTAATAGTTATTGGAAAGAGTCACTCAGTTTATGTATGTCCACAGTTGCTGGAGAAAGTCAATATGTTTATGCATGTCCACAGCTATTGGAGAGAGACACTCAGTTTATGTATGTCCACAGTTATTGGAGAGAGTCATTCAATTTATATATGTCCACAGTTATTGGAGAGTGTCATTCAGTTTATGTATGTCCACAGTTATTGGAGAGAGTCATTCAGTTTATGTATGTCCACAGTTATTGGAAAGAGTCACTCAGTTTATGTATGTCCACAGTTAATGGAAAGAGTCACTCAGTTTATGTATGTTTACAGTTATTGGTGAAAGTCAATATGTTTATGCATGTCCACAGTTATTGGAGAAAGTCAATATGTTAATGCATGTCCACAGTTATTGGAGAGAGTCACTCAGTTTATGCATGTCCACAGTAATTGGAGAGAGTCACTCAGTTTATGTATGTCTACAATTTTTGGAGAGAGTCATTCAGTTTATGTATGTCCACAGTTATTGGAAAGAGTCACTAAGTTTATGTTCGTCCACAGTTATTGGAGAGAGTAACTCAGTTTATGTATGTCCACAGTTATTGGAGAGAGTCACTCAGTTTATGTATGTCCACAGTTATTGGAGAGAGTCATTTAGTTTATGTATGTCTACAGTTATTGAAAAGAGTCATTCAGTTTATATATGTCCACAGTTATTGGAAAGGGTCACTCAGTTTATGTATGTCCACAATTGTTGGAGAGAGTCACTCAGTTTATGTGTGTCCACAGTTGTTGGAGAGAGTCATTCAGTTTATGTATGTCTACAGTTATTGGAAAGAGTCACTCAGTTTATGTATGTCCACAGTTATTGGAGAAAGTCAATATGTTTATGCATGTCCACAGTTATTGGAGAGAGTCACTCAGTTTATGTATGTCCACAGTTATTGGATAGAGTCACTCAGTTTATGTATGTCCACAGTTATTGGAGAGAGTCACTCAGTTTATGTATGTCCACAGTTATTGGAGAGAATCATTCAGTTTATGTATGTCTAGAGTTATTGGAGAGAGTCATTCAGTTTATGTATGTCCACAGTTATTGGAGAGAGTCACTCAGTTTATGTGTGTCCATAGTTGTTGGTGAGAGTCATTCAGTTTATGTATGTCTACAGTTATTGGAAAGAGTCACTCAGTTTATGTATGTCCACAGTTATTGGAGAGAGTCACTAAGTTTATGCATGTCCACAGCTATTGGAGAGAGACACTCAGTTTATGTATGTCCACAGTTATTGGAGAGAGTTATTCAGTTTATGTATGTCCACAGTTATTGGAGAGAGTCATTCAGTTTATGTATATCTACAGTTATTGGAGAGAGTCACTCAGTTTACGCATGTCCACAGCTATTGGAGAGAGACACTCAGTTTATGCATGTCCACAGTTATTGGAGAGAGTCACTCAGTTTATCCATGTCCACAGCTATTGGAGAGAGACACTCAGTTTATGTATGTCCACAGTTTTTGGAGAGAGTCCCTCAGTTTATGTATGTCCACAGTTATTGGAGAAAGTCATTCAGTTTATGTATGTCTACAGTTATTGGAAAGAGTCACTCAGTTTATGTATGTCCACAATTGTTGGAGAGAGTCACTCAGTTTATGTATGTCTACAGTTATTGGAAAGAGTCACTCATTTTATGTATGTCCACAGTTATTGGAGAGAGTCACTCAGATTATGTATGTTAATAGTTATTGGAAAGAGTCACTCAGTTTATGTATGTCCACAGTTGCTGGAGAAAGTCAATATGTTTATGCATGTCCACAGCTATTGGAGAGAGACACTCAGTTTATGTATGTCCACAGTTATTGGAGAGAGTCATTCAATTTATATATGTCCACAGTTATTGGAGAGTGTCATTCAGTTTATGTATGTCCACAGTTATTGGAGAGAGTCAATATGTTTATGCATGTCCACAGTTATTGGAGAGAGTCAATATGTTTATGCATGTCCACAGTTATTGGAGAGAGACACTCAGTTTATGTATGTCCACAGTTATTGGAGAGAGTCACTAAGTTTATGCATGTCCACAGCTATTGGAGAGAGACACTCAGTTTATGTATGTCCACAGTTATTGGAGAGAGTCAATCAGTTTATGTATGTCCACAGTTATTGGAGAGAGTCATTCAGTTTATGTATATCTACAGTTATTGGAGAGAGTCACTCAGTTTATGCATGTCCACAGATATTGGAGAGAGACACTCAGTTTATGCATGTCCACAGTTATTGGAGAGAGTCACTCAGTTTATCCATGTCCACAGCTATTGGAGAGAGACACTCAGTTTATGTATGTCCACAGTTATTGAAGAGAGTCACTCAATTTATGTATGTCCACAGTCATTGGAGAAAGTCATTCAGTTTATGTATGTCTACAGTTATTGGAAAGAGTCACTCAGTTTATGTATGTCCACAATTGTTGGAGAGAGTCACTCAGTTTATGTGTGCCCACAGTTATTGGAGAGAGTCATTCAGTTTATGTATGTCTACAGTTATTGGAAAGAGTCACTCAGTTTATGTATGTCCCCAGTTATTGGAAAGAGTCACTCAGTTTATGTATGTTTACAGTTATTGGAGAAAGTCAATATGTTTATGCATGTCCACAGTTATTGGAGAGAGTCACTCAGTTTATGTATGTCCACAGTAATTGGAGAGAGTCACTCAGTTTATGTATGTCTACAGTTATTGGAGAGAGTCTTTCAGTTTATGTATGTCCACAGTTATTGGAAAGAGTCACTAAGTTTATGTATGTCCACAGTTATTGGAGAGAGTAACTCAGTTTATGTATGCCCACAGTTATTGGAGAGAGTCACTGAGTTTATGTATGTCCACAGTTATTGGAGAGAGTCATTCAGTTTATGTATGTCTACAGTTATTGATAAGAGTCGTTCAGTTTATATATGTCCACAGTTATTGGAAAGAGTCATTCAGTTTATATATGTCCACAGTTATTGAAAAGAGTCACTCAGTTTATGTATGTCCACAATTGTTGGAGAGAGTCACTCAGTTTATGTATGTCCGCAGTTATTGGAGAGAGTCATTCAGTTTATGTATGTCCACAGTTATTGGAGAGAGTCACTCAGTTTATGTATGTCCACAGTTATTGGAGAGAATCATTCAGTTTATGTATGTCTCAGAGTTATTGGAGAGAGTCATTCAGTTTATGTATGTCCACAGTTATTGGAGAGAATCATTCAGTTTATGTATGTCTGGAGTTATTGGAGAGAGTCATTCAGTTTATGTATGTCCACAGTTATTGGAAAGAGTCACTCAGTTTATGTATGTCCACAGTTAATGGAAAGAGTCACTCAGTTTATGTATGTTTACAGTTATTGGTGAAAGTCAATATGTTTATGCATGTCCACAGTTATTGGAGAAAGTCAATATGTTTATGCATGTCCACAGTTATTGGAGAGAGTCACTCAGTTTATGTATGTCCACAGTAATTGGAGAGAGTCACTCAGTTTATGTATGTCTACAATTTTTGGAGAGAGTCATTCAGTTTATGTATGTCCACAGTTATTGGAAAGAGTCACTAAGTTTATGTATGTCCACAGTTATTGGAGAGAGTACCTCAGTTTATGTATGTCCACAGTTATTGGAGAGAGTCACTCAGTTTATGTATGTCCACAGTTATTGGAGAGAGTCATTTAGTTTATGTATGTCTACAGTTATTGAAAAGAGTCATTCAGTTTATATATGTCCACAGTTATTGGAAAGAGTCACTCAGTTTATGTATGTCCACAATTGTTGGAGAGAGTCACTTAGTTTATGTGTGTCCACAGTTGTTGGAGAGAGTCATTCAGTTTATGTATGTCTACAGTTATTGGAAAGAGTCACTCAGTTTATGTATGTCCACAGTTATTGGAGAAAGTCAATATGTTTATGCATGTCCACAGTTATTGGAGAGAGTCACTCAGTTTATGTATGTCCACAGTTATTGGATAGAGTCACTCAGTTTATGTATGTCCACAGTTATTGGAGAGAGTCACTCAGTTTATGTATGTCCACAGTTATTGGAGAGAATCATTCAGTTTATGTATGTCTAGAGTTATTGGAGAGAGTCATTCAGTTTATGTATGTCCACAGTTATTGGAGAGAGTCACTCAGTTTATGTGTGTCCACAGTTGTTGGAGAGAGTCATTCAGTTTATGTATGTCTACAGTTATTGGAAAGAGTCACTCAGTTTATGCATGTCCACAGTTATTGGAGAGAGTCACTCAGTTTATGTATGTCCACAGTTATTGGAGAGAGTCACTCAGTTTATGTATGTCCACAGTTATTGGAAAGAGTCACTCAGTTTATGTATGTTTACAGTTATTGGAGAAAGTCAATATGTTTATGCATGTCCACAGTTATTGGAGAAAGTCAATATGTTTATGCATGTCCACAGTTATTGGAGAGAGTCATTCAGTTTATGTATGTCCACAGTTATTGGATAGAGTCACTCAGTTTATGTATGTCCACAGTTATTGGAGAGAGTCACTCAGTTTATGTATGTCCACAGTTATTGGATAGAATCATTCAGTTTATGTATGTATAGAGTTATTGGAGAGAGTCATTCAGTTTATGTATGTCCACAGTTATTGGAGAGAGTCACTCAGTTTATGTGTGTCCACAGTTATTGGAGAGAGTCATTCAGTTTATGTATGTCTACAGTTATTGGAAAGAGTCACTCAGTTTATGTATGTCCACAGTTATTGGAGAAAGTCAATATGTTTATGCATGTCCAAAGTTATTGGAGAGAGTCACTCAGTTTATGTATGTCCACAGTTATTGGAGAGAGTCACTCACTTTATGTATGTTCACAGTTATTGGAAAGAGTCACTCAGTTTATGTATGTTTACAGTTATTGGAGAAAGTCAATATGTTTATGCATGTCCACAGTTATTGGAGAAAGTTAATATGTTTATGCATGTCCACAGTTATTGGAGAGAGTCATTCAGTTTATGTATGTCCACAGTTATTGGATAGAGTCACTCAGTTTATGTATGTCCACAGTTATTGGAGAGAGTCACTCAGTTTATGTATGTCCACAGTTATTGGAGAGAATCATTCAGTTTATGTATGTCTAGAGTTATTGGAGAGAGTCATTCAGTTTATGTATGTCCACAGTTATTGGAGAGAGTCACTCAGTTTATGTATGTCCACAGTTATTGGAGAGAGTCATTCAGTTTATGTATGTCTACAGTTATTGGAAAGAGTCACTCAGTTTATGTATGTCCACAGTTATTGGAGAAAGTCAATATGTTTATGCATGTCCACAGTTATTGGAGAGAGTCACTCAGTTTATGTATGTCCACAGTTATTGGAGAGAGTCACTCAGTTTATGTATGTCCACAGTTATTGGAAAGAGTCATTCAGTTTACGAGGGCTGTTCAAAAAATACGCGGACTGACGTCATAAAACAAAATGTACTTTATTTAGAAGTTACAGGTCTTGGATCCCTTCAAAGTACTCTCCCCCCAACGCACACACTTATCCCAACGGTGTTTCCACTTGTTGAAACAGTCCTGGTACGCTTCTTTTGTAATGTCCTCCTGCTCCTTCGTCGCATTTGCCTTAATCTCGGGAATCGTCTCAAATCTTCTTCCTTTCAAGGGTCTTTTGAGTTTGGGGAACAAGAAAAATTTGCAAGGAGCAAGGTCAGGTGAGTAGGGGGGTGGGGAAGAACAGTGATCGAGTGTTTGGCCAAAATTCACGAGTTCTGAGGCACAAATTTCGCAGCAACGCGGTGCATCTTCAATTTTTCGGTCAAAACCTCGTAACAAGATCCAACTGATATCCCACACTCTTTAGCAAGCTCCCTGACAGTCAGACGTCGATTTGCCCGCAGCAGGATGTTGATTTTGTCGACGTGTGGGTCGTCAGTTGACGTGGAAGGACGTCCAGGACGCTCTTCATCTTCAATGGACTGTCGACCATCCTTAAAACGTTCATGCCACTTGAAACATGCCGTACGCTTCATAGCAACATCACCGTGTGAAGCATAGCAAAAGTTTCAGTCGCAGATTTTCCAAGTTTAACACATAAGTCCACAGCAAGTCGTTGCTCCTTTAGGTCATTCATTCTGAAATCCGCCAAACGAAAAAATCGCACTTCACTTAAAACCGCGTAGCTAATACACAAATGAAGATATCTGCAATCGGGAAATGGCGTCGTAATCAGCTGATCTGTGCGAACCTAGCGACACCAAGCGGATTCCCCTGGAACCAACTGGAGCCGCGCAATTCAAACAGTCCGCGTATTTTTTGAACAGACCTCGTATGTATGTTCACAGTTATTGGAGATAGTCATTCAGTTTATGTATGTCCACAGTTATTGGAGAGAGTCACTCAGTTTATGTATGTTCACAATAATTACAGAGTCATTAGGCTTCTGTACGTCCAAGGTTATTGGAGAGAGTCAGAACTTTCTTGGCGTTAAGTTAAATATGAAATGGTTTAATATTTATTATGTAGGGTTTTAATGAGGTTCACTGACTAAATAACACAACATAATGAATTAATAAGTGTGCATCGTGTTAAGGTATGATTGCTGTGTTAGTAAAAGACAGTTGAAAACGACGTATCTTTTCTGTTGTGGTAGTTTATTCTGTTTGAAATTTCGCGCAAAGCTGCACGAGGGCTATCTGCAACTAGCCGTCCATAATTTAGCAGTGTAAGACAAGATGGAAGACAGATAGTCATCACTATCCACCGCCAACTTTTAGACTGGAATTGACTGTTTCTTATAACTCACCCACGGCTGAAAGGGGAGCACGTTTGGTGCGACGGGGATTCGAACCCGCGACCCTCAGATTACGAGTCGCACGCCTTAACCCACGAGGCAATGCCGGGCCTCGGTAAGATTTCATTTACGTGTTTAATCTTTCTTTTATCATATACATGTTCTATTAGCTGCAGAAATCACGTAGTTCATGTATCTACTTGAAAACATATACATGTTCTATTAGCTGCAGAAATCACGTAGTTCATGTATCTACTTGAAACATATACATGTTCTATTAGCTGCAGAAATCACGTAGTTCAAGTATCTACTTGAAAACATATACATGTACTATTAGCTGCAGAAATCACGTAGTTCATGTATCTACTTGGAAACATATACATGTTCTATTAGCTGCAGAAATCACGTAATTCATGTATCTACTTGAAAATATTTCCAATATACGAGGTCTGTTCAAAAAATATGCGGACTGTTTGAATTGCGCGGCTCCAGTTGGTTCCAGTGGAATCCGCTTAGTGTCGCTAGGTTCGCACAGATCAGCTGATTACGACGCCATTTCCCGATTGCAAATATCTTCATTTGTGTATGAGCTACGCGGTTTTAAGTGAAGTGCGATTTTTCCGTTTAGCGGATTTCAGAATGAATGACCTAAAGGAGCAACGACTTGCTGTGAACTTATGTGTTAAACGTGGAAAATCTGCGACTGAAACTTTTGCTATGCTTCACACGGCTTACGGTGATGTTGCTATGAAGCGTACGGCATGTTTCAAGTGGCATGAACGTTTTAAGGATGGTCGACAGTCCATTGAAGATGATGAGCGTCCTAGACGTCCTTCCACGTCAACTGACGACCCACACGTCGACAAAATCAACATCCTGGTGCGGGAAAATCGACGTCTGACTGTCAGGGAGCTTGCTAAAGAGTGTAGGATATCAGTTGGATCTTGTTACGAGGTTTTGACCGAAAAATTGAAGATGCACCGCGTTGCTGCGAAATTTGTGCCTCAGAACTCGTAAGTTTTTGGTCAAACACTCGATCACTGTTCTTCCCCACCCCCCCTACTCACCTAACCTTGCTCCTTGCAAATTTTTCTTATTCCCCAAACTCAAAAGACCCTTGAAAGGAAGAAGATTTGAGACGATTCCCGAGATTAAGGCAAATGCGACGAAGGAGCTGGAGGACATTACAAAAGAAGCGTACCAGGACTGTTTCAACAAGTGGAAACACCGTTGGGATAAGTGTGTGCGTTGGGGAGGAGAGTACTTTGAAGGGATCCAAGACCTGTAACTTCTAAATAAAGTACATTTTGTTTTATGACGTCAGTCCGCGTATTTTTTGAACAGCCCTCGTAAACTATTAAGTTAACTCACTATGATGTTCGTGATTCTTCATGTATTTAATTCTATTTTAACTTTTAATAAAACTACATGTTAGCGCCAAGACAAAACACTATTTGTTTAATACAAACCATGTTATGATGTATCTGTAATTTCAAAGTTGCTTGATTTCTTACAACACCTTAATAAAGATCGAATCAAATGACACAACAAAGATGTGTACCGATTAGGTCGCTAGATGGCAGCACGTATACGACATTTATAAAATTTGTGTTTATATTTAAACAACAATTTGTAACTCTTCAAAAAAAAACAACAACACCTGACACGTTTCTTGCTTGAAACGACAGAGTGTTAACCTTTAGAGAATTTCATCTCATTTATCCTATGAAAGAAACAGGTCGTTCTAAAAGCAGACCTGATGTTTGTGTTTTAAAAAAGGATATTTTAGGTGACTCGCTTTAGTACTTTACTTACGAGGTTTTTCGTCCTCCAAGGATCCCAGTGACACAGCGATATGTCTGCAAACTCACGTCATTAAAATTCTGGGTTCGATACCCGTTGTGGGCAGAGCACAGATAGCCCAGTGTGTAGTTTTGTGATTAATTCAAATCGATCATCCTCTGATTAAATTGCATAATATTTAAATGAAAAACGAATACGAAAACTCCCGCTAATAAGGCCTAGCTTAGCTTTTCTGTGATGGTTCATGACAACTTTAATTGTTGTCTTTTAATAATTCCTACGTATCGGATGGTTAAGTCATTCAATAGTAGGTGTGAGTTTTATTTTTCAAGTAGATTATGTAGAATATATAGAACATTTAAATGTAGGTTTTTCGTGTCTTTTTACTCAGTAGGAACTTTAACTTTTCAGTTCTACCCATTAAACTACAGTACTAGTATCTACTAACAGTGTTCAAACCAAAGAGAATGACGATTTCAATAGTTTACGTTATGGTTTCAAAACTGTCACTCACTACAGCATTTATAATTATTTTTTCTCTATTACTGATAATTCTTAAATTGTCCAATAGCCTGGCCTATATTACTGTCACACTCGATGTTACGACTGTTTGATGGTTCTACCTTCTCTACCGGTTTTTCATCAAAGGTATACAACTGTAATTCTTTTTCGAATATTTCACTCGACTATATTTTTCTTTTCATCGACTTACCTTCGATTAAATTCTTAATAAGAAACGTAATATGAAAGTTCATTTCAAGCACTGGATTTTTTCGGCAACTCTTCAAAAACGTTTGTAACATGTAATTTCGCATGTTTCAACTGCAACACCATAGCGATATGTCTGTACAGCTGTTTTGTCAGGAGTGAAAACATTTATATTTCATGTCTTTTCTTGTTATTTTTAACATCGTTTGACTTATTACTACACTAATTACATATTAATTCGTTTTGTTCTTCGTTACAAAGCTATACAATAGGCTATCTGTGCCGTTATCAAACCAGGTTTTCAACGTGCCACTTAAACAATGTTACTTGCGTGGCTAGTGTATTGTGTATTCTTTGCTAAGTATCCACAGTGACATAGTTTCAAAACCGTTGCTCCGAACTTCGTTCATAAGCATGACCATTATTAATAAAAACTAAGAAAAGCTATAACATTTTATCTGGAAACTACTAAATAACAAATATAAGTCGTTAAAATATACTAACTTGCTACTCAGCAAAAGTACGTGTTTGGGGTTAGTTAGCTATTAGAAATGTCCCTGATAAAATAAAATTCCCAGATAATATGAAAGTTGCGAGTTGAGTGCAACTTAGGCCTAACGAAATACACGGATAAAGCAGATAGAAATAACCCTAAAAGATCAAAAAATAGACAGATTCACTATTTAATTTTATAAAGAGAGCGTGGCCATGTACATATGTCTACAAGTATTCATAATGAGCAGTTTACACAAACATCTATCAAACGAATCTGTCTCTAAATCTGACAGCTCCTGCTTAACATATATAAACAGTAAATTTATCTGTAATAAAACCAAACCTGTTGCTAGAAGGTGCAGCTGCTTAAAAATATTAGGTCTTTACCACCCATTACAGTGGAATTTATGTAAATAATCTTTAGAATGAGCTCAATTATTGATCAAATAAGGTAATATTTTTAGCTCGCTAACATCCACGTTGCGTTCTCAAGCAAGTAGGCCTAACCTTCCTGAATATCTTGTCACTTTAAGGTTTTCTTTCTCTTCGTTTAATTACTGTTTCGTTTTGTAAATATATATGCGAAACGTTGAAGAATATAGACAACCAGCCGTTGATGTTACACTATTTTTGTTACGTGATTGGTTTATTTGTTCACTCTCTTAACTCTGGATGAACTAGTTAAGTTTTAACGAATTACATGGAGGTTCGTAAGTCCATACCCATCCATATGTTAATATGTTATATTCAATTACGCATGTATTATAAATTTGTTTCTTTTTTTTCAGAGAAATATGGCCGATGTAAGCCCATTTACACTTGGAGAGCGTATTGTGACAAGAACGTGGGAACATGAGCGCAAGAATACTGGTGACCCCACACAGAAACACTGGATGCATAAGATATATGGATGGGTAGGGACTTACGGGCCACCCTCTATATCTCTTTTATTACGCAATATTTGAAATAGCTTATTGCCTTTTATTATACGATATCTGAAAAATTTCGTTCTTTTTTTATACTATACAATATTTAAAATAATTTATTTTTCTTGTATTACATAATATTTGAAATAATCTGTTATCTTTTATTGTACAATATCTGAAATAATTAGTTTTGTTTATCATACAACATTTGAAAAAATCCATTGTATTTTATTGTACAACGTCTGAAATAATTCGTTCTTTTTTATTACATAACATTTGAAATAATCCATAGTCTTTTATTATGGAATATTTGAACCACATTTTTGGTTTTGCAAGTAAGAAAATAACTTATTATTTTTATAGCATACCAGAAGAAAGAATAATATTTTTATGTTCTTCCTGTACCATTATTTTTTATGTTTTCCACCACACGTCACCGAAATAAATGAAAAGGGAAAAAATAGCTAAAAAACTGCCTAGGAATTCTAAAATATATATACATACATAAAACGAATAGTTAACTTCTATTTTTATTGTTTAATATATATATATATACATAAAACAAATAGTTAACTTCTATTTTTATTGTTTAAAATATATATATATATACATAAAACGAAGAGTTAACTTCTATTTTTATTGTCTAATGAGACGTAAACATAACTTTGTTATTAGTGCTAAATGATTGTCTGAGATACATCTGATAGTTTTGAAAACGGTGTGAACCAGAAGAAAGAACTGATAGTAAACAATGGACAAGAAATAACTGATAATAAACCTTGAACAACAAAACTGATAATAAACCTTGAACAACAAGAACTGATAATAAACCTTGATCAACAAGAACTGATAATAAACCTTGAACAACAAGAACTGATAATAAACCTTGAACAACAAGAACTGATAATAAACCTTGATCAACAAGAACTGATAATAAACCTTGAACAACAAGAACTGATAATAAACCTTGAACAACAAGAACTGATAATAAACCTTGAACAACAAGAACTGAAAATAAACCTTGATGAACAAAACTGAATTAATAAACCTTGATCAAAAAGAAATAAAAACCTTGAACAACAAGAACTGATAATAAACCTTGATCAACAAGAACTGATAATAAACCTTGATAATAAATTTTGATCAAGAAGAACTGATAATAAACCTTGATCAACAAAGAAGTGATAGTAAACCTTGAACAACAAAGAAGTGATAATAAACCTTGAACAACAAAGAAGTGATAGTAAACCTTGAACAACAAGAATTAATAATAAACCTTGATGAACAAAGAATTAATAAACCTTGATCAAAAGAATATAATAAACCTTGATCAACAAGAACTGATAATAAACCTTGATCAACAAGAACTGATAATAAACCTTGATCAACAAAGAACTAATAATAAACCTTGATCAACAAGAACTGATAATAAACCTTGATCAACAAAGAACTGATAATAAACCTTGATCAAGAAAGAATTAATAAACCTTGATCAAAAAGAATTGATAATAAACCTTGATCAACAAGAACTGATAATAAACTTTGAACAAGAAGAACTGATAATAAACCATGAACAACAAGAACTGATAATAAACCTTGATCAACAAAGAAGTGATAATAAACCTTGAACAACAAGAACTGATAATAAACCTTTAACAACAAAGAAGTAATAAACCTTGAACAACAAGAACTGATAATAAACCTTGATTAACAAGAACTGATAATAAACCTTGATCAACAAAGAAGTGATAATAAACCTTGAACAACAAGAACTGATAATAAACCTTGATCAAGAAAGAATTAATAAACCTTGATCAAAAAGAATTGATAATAAACCTTGATCAACAAGAACTGATAATAAACCTTGAACAACAAAAACTGATAATAAATCTCGATCAACAAGACGGATAATTAACCTTGATCAACAAAAAACTGATAATAAATTTTGATCAAAAAGAACTGATAATAAACCTTGATCAACAAAGAAGTGATAGTAAACCTTGAACAACAAAGAAGTGATAATAAACCTTGAACAACAAGAACTGATAATAAACCTTGAACAACAAGAACTGATAATAAACCTTAAACAACAAGAATTGATAATAAACCTTGATCAACAAGAACTGATAATAAACCTTGATCAACAAGAACTGATAATAAACCTTGATCAACAAGAACTGATAATAAACCTTGAACAACAAGAACTGATAATAAACCTTGATCAACAAAGAAGTGATAGTAAACCTTGAACAACAAAGAAGTGATAATAAACCTTCAACAACAAGAACTGATAATAAACCTTGATCAACAAGAAGTGATAATAAACCTTGAACAACAAGAAGTGATAATAAACCTTAAACAACAAAGAAGTGATAATAAACCTTGAACAACAAGAACTGATAATAAACCTCGATCAACAAAGAAGTGATAATAAACCTTGATCAACAAGAACTGATAATAAACCTTGATCAACAAAGAAGTGATAATAAACCTTGAACAACAAGAACTGATAATAAACCTTGATGAACAAAGAATTAATAAACCTTGATCAAAAAGAATTGATAATAAACCTTGATCAACAAGAACTGATAATAAACCTTGATCAACAAGAACTGATAATAAACCTTGTACAACAAGAACTGATAATAAACCTTGATCAACAAAGAACTGATAATAAACCTTGAACAACAAGAACTGATAATAAACCTTGATCAACAAGAACTGATAATAAACCTTGATCAACAAGAACTGATAATAAACCTTGATCAACAAGAAGTGATAATAAACCTTGAACAACAAGAACTGATAATAAACCTTGATCAACAAAGAAGTGATGATAAACCTTGATCAACAAGAACTGATAATAAACCTTGATCAACAAGAACTGATAATAAACCTTGATCAACAAAGAAGTGATAATAAACCTTGAACAACAAGAACTGATAATAAACCTTGATCAAGAAAGAATTAATAAACCTTGATCAAAAAGAATTGATAATAAACCTTGATCAACAAGAACTGATAATAAACTTTGAACAAGAAGAACTGATAATAAACCTTGATCAACAAGAACTGATAATAATCTTTGATCAACAAAGAAGTGATAATAAACCATGAACAACAAGAACTGATAATAAACCTTGATCAACAAAGAAGTGATAATAAACCTTGAACAACAAGAACTGATAATAAACCTTTAACAACAAAGAAGTAATAAACCTTGAACAACAAGAACTGATAATAAACCTTGATTAACAAGAACTGATAATAAACCTTGATCAACAAGAACTGATAATAAACCTTGAACAACAAGAACTGATAATAAACCTTGAATCAACAAGAACTGATAATAAACCTTCAACAACAAGAACTGAAAATAAACCTTGAACAACAAGAACTGATAATAAACCTTGATCAACAAGAAGTGATAATAAACCTTGAACAACAAGAAGTGATAATAATCCTTGAACCACATGAACTGATAATACACCTTGATCAACAAGAACTGATAATAAACTTTGATCATCAAGAGGTGATAATAAACCTTGATCAACAAGAACTGATAATAAACCTTGATCAACAAGAACTGATAATAAACCTTGATCAACAAGAATTGATAATAAACCTTGATCAACAAGAACTGATAATAAACCTTGAACAACAAGAACTGATAATAAACCTCGATCAACAAAGAAGTAATAAACCTTGATCATAAAGAACTGATAATAAACCTTGAACAACAAGAACTGATGTTAAACCTTGATCAACAAAGAAGTAATAAACCTTGATCATCAAGAACTGATAATAAACCTCGATCAACAAAGAATTAATAAACCTTGATCGAAAAGAATTGATAATAAACCTTGATCAACAAGAACTGATAATAAACCTTGATGAACAAGAACTGATAATAAACCTTGATCAACAAGAAACTGATAATAAATTTTGATCAAGAAGAACTGATAATAAACCTTGTACAACAAGAACTGATAATAAACCTTGATCAACAAAGATGTGGTAATAAACCTTGAACAACAAGAACTGATGTTAAACCTTGATCAACAAAGAACTAATAATAAACCGTGATCAACAAGAACTGATAATAAACCTTGATCAACAAGAACTGATAATAAACCTTGAACAACAAGAACTGATAATAAACCTTGATCAACAAGAACTGATAATAAACCTTGATCAACAAGAACTGATAATAAAACTTGATCAACAAGAACTGATAATAAACCTTGATCAACAAGAACTGATAATAAACCTTGATCAACAAGAACTGATAATAAACCTTGATCAACAAGAACTGATAATAAACCTTGATCAAAAGAACTGATAATAAACCTTGATGAACAAGAACTGATAATAAACTTTGAACAAGAAGAACTGATAATAAACCTTGATCAACAAAAACTGATAATAAACCATGAACAACAAGAACTGATAATAAACCTTGAACAACAATAACTGATAATAAACCTAGGTTCAACAAGAACTGATAATAAACCTTCAACAACAAGAACTGAAAATAAACCTTGAACAACAAGAACTGATAATAAACCTTGATCAACAAGAAGTGATAATAAACCTTGAACAACAAGAAGTGATAATAAACCTTGATCAACAAAGAAGTGATAATAAACCTTGAACAACAAGAACTGATAATAAACCTTGATCAACAAGAAGTGATAATAAACCTTGAACAACAAGAAGTGATAATAAACCTTGATCAACAAAGAAGTGATAATAAACCTTGAACAACAAGAACTGATAATAAACCTTGATCAACAAGAACTGATAATAAACCTTGAACAACAAGAACTGATAATAAACCTTGAACAACAAGAACTGATAATAAACCTTGATCAACAAGAACTGATAATAAACCTTGATCAACAAGAACTGATAATAAACCTTGAACAACAAGAACTGATAATAAACCTTGATCAAAAAGAATTGATAATAAACCTTGAACAACAAGAACTGATAATAAATCTCGATCAACAAGAACGGATAATTAACCTTGATCAACAAAAAACTGATATAAAATTTTGATCAAGAAGAACTGATAATAAACCTTTATCAACAAAGAAGTGATAGTAAACCTTGAAACAACAAAGAAGTGATAATAAACCTTGAACAACAAGAACTGATAATAAACCTTGAACAACAAGAACTGATAATAAACCTTAAACAACAAGAATTGATAATAAACCTTGATCAACAAGAACTGATAATAAACCTTGATCAACAAGAACTGATAATAAACCTTGATCAACAAGAACTGATAATAAACCTTGAACAACAAGAACTGATAATAAACCTTGATCAACAAAGAAGTGATAGTAAACCTTGAACAACAAAGAAGTGATAATAAACCTTCAACAACAAGAACTGATAATAAACCTTGATCAACAAGAAGTGATAATAAACCTTGAACAACAAGAAGTGATAATAAACCTTAAACAACAAAGAAGTGATAATAAACCTTGAACAACAAGAACTGATAATAAACCTCGATCAACAAAGAACTGATAATAAACCTTGATGAACAAAGAATTAATAAACCTTGATCAAAAAGAATTGATAATAAACCTTGTACAACAAGAACTGATAATAAACCTTGATCAACAAAGATGTGGTAATAAACCTTGAACAACAAGAACTGATGTTAAACCTTGATCAACAAGAACTGATAATAAACCTTGATCAACAAGAACTGATAATAAACCTTGATCAACAAGAACTGATAATAAACCTTGAACAACAAGAACTGATAATAAACCTTGATCAACAAGAACTGATAATAAACCTTGATCAACAAGAAGTGATAATAAACCTTGATCAACAAGAACTGATAATAAACTTTGATCATCAAGAACTGATAATAAAACTTGAACAACAAGAACTGATAATAAACCTTGATCAACAAAGAAGTGATAATAAACCTTGAACAACAAGAACTGATAATAAACCTTGATCAACAAAGAAGTAATAAACCTTGATCATCAAGAACTGATAATAAACCTTGAACAACAAGAACTGATAATAAACCTTGAACAACAAGAACTGATATTAAACCTTGATCAACAAAGAACTGATAATAAACCTTGATCAACAAGAACTGATAATAAACCTTGATCAACAAGAACTGATAATAAACCTTGATCAACAAGAACTGATAATAAACCTTGAACAACAAGAACTGATAATAAACCTTGAACAACAAGAACTGATAATAAACCTTGAACAACAAGAACTGATAATAAACCTTGATCAACAAGAACTGATAATAAACCTTGAACAACAAGAACTGATAATAAACCTTGATCAACAAGAACTGATAATAAACCTTGAACAACAAGAACTGATAATAAACCTTGATCAACAAAGAAGTGATAATAAACCTTGAACAACAAAGAAGTGATAATAAACCTTCAACAACAAGAACTGATAATAAACCTTGATCAACAAGAAGTGATAATAAACCTTGAACAACAAGAAGTGATAATAAACCTTAAACAACAAAGAAGTGATAATAAACCTTGAACAACAAGAACTGATAATAAACCTCGATCAACAAAGAACTGATAATAAACCTTGATGAACAAAGAATTAATAAACCTTGATCAAAAAGAATTGATAATAAACCTTGTACAACAAGAACTGATAATAAACCTTGATCAACAAAGATGTGGTAATAAACCTTGAACAACAAGAACTGATGTTAAACCTTGACCAACAAAGAACTGATAATAAACCTTGATGAAGAAAGAATTAATAAACCTTGATAAAAAGATAATAAACCTTGATCAACAAGAACTGATAATAAACCTTGATCAACAAGAACTGATAATAAACTTTGAACAAGAAGAACTGATAATAAACCTTGAACAAGAACTGATAATAAACCTTTAACAACAAAGAAGTAATAAACCTTGAACAACAAGAACTGATAATAAACCTTGATTAACAAGAACTGATAATAAACCTTGATCAACAAGAACTCATAATAATCCTTGAACCACATGAACTGATAATACACCTTGATCAACAAGAACTGATAATAAACCTTGATCAACAAGAACTGATAATAAACCTTGATCAACAAGAACTGATAATAAACCTTGATCAACAAGAACTGATAATAAACCTTGAACAACAAGAATTAATAATAAACCTTGATCAACAAAGAAGTGATAATAAACCTTGAACAACAAGAACTGATAATAAACCTTGATCAACAAAGAAGTAATAAACCTTGATCATCAAGAACTGATAATAAACCTTGATCATCAAGAACTGATGGTAAACCTTGAACAACAAGAACTGATAATAAACCTTGATCAACAAAGAACTGATAATAAACCTTGAACAACAAGAACTGATAATAAACCTTGATCAACAAAGAAGTGATAATAAACCTTGAACAACAAGAACTGATAATAAACCTTGATCAACAAGAAGTGATAATAAACCTTGAACAACAAGAAGTGATAATAAACCTTGAACAACAAAGAAGTGATAATAAACCTTGAACAACAAGAACTGATAATAAACCTTGATCAACAAGAACTGATAATAAACCTTGATCAACAAGAACTGATAATAAACCTTGATCAACAAGAAGTGATAATAAACCTTGAACAACAAGAACTGATAATAAACCTTGAACAACAAGAACTGATAATAAACCTTGATCAACAAAGAACTGATAATAAACCTTGATCAACAAAGAAGTGATAATAAACCTTGAACAACAAGAACTGATAATAAACCTTGATGAACAAAGAATTAATAAACCTTGATCAAAAAGAATTGATAATAAACCTTGATCAACAAGAACTGATAATAAACCTTGATCAACAAGAAGTGATAATTAACCTTGATCAACAAAAAACTGATAATAAACTTTGATCAAGAAGAACTGATAATAAACCTTGATCAACAAGAACTGATAATAAACCTTGATCAACAAAGATGTGGTAATAAACCTTGAACAACAAGAACTGATGTTAAACCTTGATCAACAAAGAACTAATAATAAACCGTGATCAACAAGAACTGATAATAAACCTTGATCAACAAAGAAGTGATAATAAACCTTGAACAACAAGAACTGATAATAAACCTTGATCAAGAAAGAATTAATAAACCTTGATCAAAAAGAATTGATAATAAACCTTGATCAACAAGAACTGATAATAAACTTTGAACAAGAAGAACTGATAATAAACCTTGATCAACAAAAACTGATAATAAACCATGAACAACAAGAACTGATAATAAACCTTGAACAACAATAACTGATAATAAACCTAGGTTCAACAAGAACTGATAATAAACCTTCAACAACAAGAACTGAAAATAAACCTTGAACAACAAGAACTGATAATAAACCTTGATCAACAAGAAGTGATAATAAACCTTGAACAACAAGAAGTGATAATAAACCTTGATCAACAAAGAAGTGATAATAAACCTTGAACAACAAGAACTGATAATAAACCTTGATCAACAAAAAGTGATAATAAACCTTGAACAACAAGAAGTGATAATAAACCTTGATCAACAAAGAAGTGATAATAAACCTTGAACAACAAGAACTGATAATAAACCTTGATCAACAAGAACTGATAATAAACCTTAAACAACAAGAACTGATAATAAACCTTGAACAACAAGAACTGATAATAAACCTTGATCAACAAGAACTGATAATAAACCTTGAACAACAAGAACTGATAATAAACCTTGATCAACAAGAACTGATAATAAACCTTGAACAACAAGAACTGATAATAAACCTTGATCAACAAGAACTGATAATAAACCTTGATCAACAAAAAACTGATATAAAATTTTGATCAAGAAGAACTGATAATAAACCTTTATCAACAAAGAAGTGATAGTAAACCTTGAACAACAAAGAAGTGATAATAAACCTTGAACAACAAGAACTGATAATAAACCTTGAACAACAAGAACTGATAATAAACCTTAAACAACAAGAATTGATAATAAACCTTGATCAACAAGAACTGATAATAAACCTTGATCAACAAGAACTGATAATAAACCTTGATCAACAAGAACTGATAATAAACCTTGAACAACAAGAACTGATAATAAACCTTGATCAACAAAGAAGTGATAATAAACCTTGAACAACAAAGAACTGATAATAAACCTTCAACAACAAGAACTGATAATAAACCTTGATCAACAAGAAGTGATAATAAACCTTGAACAACAAGAACTGATAATAAACCTTGAACAACAAGAAATGATAATAAACCTTGAACAACAAGAACTGATAATAAACCTTGATCAACAAAGAACTGATAATAAACCTTGATGAACAAAGAATTAATAAACCTTGATCAAAAAGAATTGATAATAAACCTTGTACAACAAGAACTGATAATAAACCTTGATCAACAAAGAACTGATAATAAACCTTGATGAAGAAAGAATTAATAAACCTTGATCAAAAAAAAAACCTTGATAATAAACCTTGATCAACAAGAACTGATAATAAACCTTGAACAACAAGAACTGATAATAAACTTTGATCAACAAGAACTGATAATAATCTTTGATCAACAAAGAAATGATAATAAACCATGAACAACAAGAACTGATAAAAAACCTTGATCAACAAAGAAGTGATAATAAACCTTGAACAACAAGAACTGATAATAAACCTTGAACAACAAGAACTGATAATAAACCTTGATCAACAAGAACTCATAATAATCCTTGAACCACATGAACTGATAATACACCTTGATCAACAAGAACTGATAATACACCTTGATCAACAAGAACTGATAATAAACTTTGATCATCAAGAACTGATAATAAACCTTGATCAACAAGAACTGATAATAAACCTTGATCAACAAGAACTGATAATAAACCTTGATGAACAAGAACGGATAATTAACCTTGATCAACAAAAAATAAACCTTGAAGAACTGATAATAAACCTTGAACAACAAGAACTGATAATAAACTTTGATCAACAAAGAAGTAATAAACCTTGATCATCAAGAACTGATAATAAACCTTGAACAACAAGAACTGATAATAAACCTTGAACAACAAAAACTAATAATAAACCTTGATTAACAAAGAAGTGATAATAAACCTTGAACAACAAGAACTGATAATAAACCTTGATGAACAATGAAGTGATAATAAACCTTCAACAACAAGAACTGATAATAAACCTTGATCAACAAGAAGTGATAATAAACCTTGAACAACAAGAAGTGATAATAAACCTTGATCAACAAAGAAGTGATAATAAACCTTGAACAACAAGAACTGATAATAAACCTTGATCAACAAGAACTGATAATAAACCTTGAACAACAAGAACTGATAATAAACCTTGATCAACAAAGAAGTGATAATAAACCTTGAACAACAAGAACTGATAATAAACCTTGATCAACAAAGAAGTGATAGTAAACCTTGAACAACAAGAATTAATAATAAACCTTGAACAACAAGAACTGATAATAAACCTTGATCAACAAGAACTGATAATAAACCTTGAACAACAAGAACTGATAATAAACCTTGATCAAAAAGAATTGATAATAAACCTTGAACAACAAGAACTGATAATAAATCTCGATCAACAAGACGGATAATAAACCTTGATCAACAAAAACTGATAATAAACCTTGATCAACAAGAACTGATAATAAACCTTTATCAACAAAGAAGTGATAGTAAACCTTGAACAACAAAGAAGTGATAATAAACCTTGAACAACAAGAACTGATAATAAACCTTGAACAACAAGAACTGATAATAAACCTTAAACAACAAGAATTGATAATAAACCTTGATCAACAAGAACTGATAATAAACCTTGATCAACAAGAACTAATAATAAACCTTGATCAACAAGAACTGATAATAAACCTTGAACAACAAGAACTGATAATAAACCTAGGTTCAACAAGAACTGATAATAAACCTTGAACAACAAGAAGTGATAATAAACCTTGAACAACAAGAACTGATAATAAACCTTGATCAACAAGAAGTGATAATAAACCTTGAACAACAAGAAGTGATAATAAACCTTAAACAACAAGAACTGATAATAAACCTTGAACAACAAGAACTGATAATAAACCTTGATCAACAAGAACTGATAATAAACCTTGATCAACAAGAACTGATAATAAACCTTGATCAACAAGAACTGATAATAAACCTTGAACAACAAGAACTGATAATAAACCTTGATCAACAAAGAACTGATAATAAACCTTGATGAACAAAGAATTAATAAACCTTGATCAACAAAGAATTGATAATAAACCTTGATCAACAAGAACTGATAATAAACCTTGAACAACAAGAACTGATAATAAACCTTGATCAACAAGAACTGATAATAAACCTTGATCAACAAAGAAGTGATAATAAACCTTGAACAACAAGAACTGATAATAAACCTTGATCAACAAAGAAGTGATAATAAACCTTGAACAACAAGAACTGATAATAAACCTTGATCAACAAAGAAGTAATAAACCTTGATCATCAAGAACTGATAATAAACCTTGATCAACAAGAACTGATAATAAACCTTGATCAACAAGAACTGATAATAAACCTTGATCAACAAGAACTGATAATAAACCTTGATCAACAAGAACTGATAATAAACCTTGATCAACAAGAACTGATAATAAACCTTGATCAACAAGAACTGATAATAAACCTTGAACAACAAGAACTGATAATAAACCTTGATCAACAAGAAGTGATAATAAACCTTGAACAACAATAACTGATAATAAACCTTGATCAACAAGAACTGATAATAAACCTTGATCAACAAGAACTGATAATAAACCTTGAACAACAAGAACTGATAATAAACCTTGAACAACAAGAACTGATAATAAACCTTGATCAACAAAGAAGTGATAATAAACCTTGAACAACAAGAACTGATAATAAACCTTGATCAACAAGAAGTGATAATAAACCTTGATCAACAAGAACTGATAATAAACCTTGATCAACAAGAACTGATAATAAACCTTGAACAACAAGAACTGATAATAAACCTTGATCAACAAAGAAGTGATAATAAACCTTGATCAACAAGAAGTGATAATAAACCTTGAACAACAAGAACTGATAATAAACCTTGAACAACAAAGAAGTGATAATAAACCTTGAACAACAAGAACTGATAATAAACCTTGATCAACAAAGAAGTGATAATAAACCTTGATCAACAAGAACTGATAATAAACCTTGATCAACAAGAACTGATAATAAACCTTGAACAACAAGAACTGATAATAAACCTTGAACAACAAGAACTGATAATAAACCTTGATCAACAAGAACTGATAATAAACCTTGATCAACAAAGAAGTGATAATAAACCTTGAACAACAAGAACTGATAATAAACCTTGATGAACAAAGAATTAATAAACCTTGATCAACAAAAGAATTAATAAACCTTGATCAACAAGAACTGATAATAAACCTTGATCAACAAGAAGTGATAATAAACCTTGATCAACAAAAACTGATAATAAACCTTGATCAACAAGAACTGATAATAAACCTTGATCAACAAGAACTGATAATAAACCTTGATCAACAAGAACTGATAATAAACCTTGAACAACAAGAACTGATAATAAACCTTGATCAACAAGAACTGATAATAAACCTTGATCAACAAGAACTGATAATAAACCTTGATCAACAAAGAACTGATAATAAACCTTGAACAACAAGAACTGATAATAAACCTTGATCAACAAAGAAATAAACCTAATAAACCTTGATCAACAAGAATTGATAATAAACCTTGATCAACAAGAACTGATAATAAACCTTGAACAACAAGAACTGATAATAAACCTTGATCAACAAAAACTGATAATAAACCATGAACAACAAGAACTGATAATAAACCTTGAACAACAATAACTGATAATAAACCTTGATCAACAAGAACTGATAATAAACAACAAGAACTGATAATAAACCTTAAACAACAAGAACTGATAATAAACCTTGAACAACAAGAACTGATAATAAACCTTGATCAACAAGAACTGATAATAAACCTTGAACAACAAGAACTGATAATAAACCTTGATCAACAAGAACTGATAATAAACCTTGAACAACAAGAACTGATAATAAACCTTGATCAACAAAAAGTGATAATAAACCTTGAACAACAAGAACTGATAATAAACCTTGATCAACAAAGAAGTGATAATAAACCTTGAACAACAAGAACTGATAATAAACCTTGATCAACAAAGAAGTGATAATAAACCTTGAACAACAAGAACTGATAATAAACCTTGATCAACAAGAACTGATAATAAACCTTGATCAACAAAGAATTAATAAACCTTGATCAAAAAGAATTGATAATAAACCTTGTACAACAAGAACTGATAATAAACCTTGATCAACAAAGATGTGGTAATAAACCTTGAACAACAAGAACTGATGTTAAACCTTGATCAACAAAGAACTGATAATAAACCTTGATGAAGAAAGAATTAATAAACCTTGATCAAAAAAAATTGATAATAAACCTTGATCAACAAGAACTGATAATAAACTTTGAACAAGAAGAACTGATAATAAACCTTGATCAACAAGAACTGATAATAATCTTTGATCAACAAAGAAATGATAATAAACCATGAACAACAAGAACTGATAATAAACCTTGATCAACAAAGAAGTGATAATAAACCTTGATCAACAAGAACTGATAATAAACCTTGAACAACAAGAACTGATAATAAACCTTGATCAACAAGAACTGATAATAAACCTTGATCAACAAGAACTGATAATAAACCTTGATCAACAAGAACTGATAATAAACCTTGATCAACAAGAACTGATAATAAACCTTGATCAACAAGAACTGATAATAAACCTTGATCAACAAGAACTGATAATAAACCTTGATCAACAAGAACTGATAATAAACCTTGATCAACAAGAACTGATAATAAACCTTGATCAACAAGAATTGATAATAAACCTTGATCAACAAGAACTGATAATAAACCTTGATCAACAAGAACTGATAATAAACCTTGATCAACAAAGAACTGATAATAAACCTTGATCAACAAGAACTGATAATAAACCTTGAACAACAAGAACTGATAATAAACCTTGAACAACAAAAACTGATAATAAACCTTGATCAACAAGAACTGATAATAAACCTTGATCAACAAGAACTGATAATAAACCTTGAACAACAAGAACTGATAATAAACCTTGAACAACAAGAACTGATAATAAACCTTGATCAACAAGAAGTGATAATAAACCTTGAACAACAAGAAGTGATAATAAACCTTGATCAACAAAGAAGTGATAATAAACCTTGAACAACAAGAACTGATAATAAACCTTGATCAACAAGAAGTGATAATAAACCTTGAACAACAAGAACTGATAATAAACCTTGATCAACAAAGAAGTGATAATAAACCTTGAACAACAAGAACTGATAATAAACCTTGATCAACAAAGAAGTGATAATAAACCTTGAACAACAAGAACTGATAATAAACCTTGAACAACAAGAACTGATAATAAACCTTGATCAACAAGAACTGATAATAAACCTTGAACAACAAGAACTGATAATAAACCTTGATCAAAAAGAATTGATAATAAACCTTGAACAACAAGAACTGATAATAAATCTCGATCAACAAGACGGATAATTAACCTTGATCAACAAAAAACTGATATAAAATTTTGATCAAGAAGAACTGATAATAAACCTTTATCAACAAAGAAGTGATAGTAAACCTTGAACAACAAAGAAGTGATAATAAACCTTGAACAACAAGAACTGATAATAAACCTTGAACAACAAGAACTGATAATAAACCTTGAACAACAAGAATTGATAATAAACCTTGATCAACAAGAACTGATAATAAACCTTGAACAACAAGAACTGATAATAAACCTTGATCAACAAGAACTGATAATAAACCTTGAACAACAAGAACTGATAATAAACCTTGATCAACAAAGAAGTGATAGTAAACCTTGAACAACAAAGAAGTGATAATAAACCTTCAACAACAAGAACTGATAATAAACCTTGATCAACAAGAAGTGATAATAAACCTTGAACAACAAGAAGTGATAATAAACCTTAAACAACAAAGAAGTGATAATAAACCTTGAACAACAAGAACTGATAATAAACCTCGATCAACAAAGAACTGATAATAAACCTTGATGAACAAAGAATTAATAAACCTTGATCAAAAAGAATTGATAATAAACCTTGATCAACAAGAACTGATAATAAACCTTGATCAACAAGAACTGATAATAAACCTTGAACAACAAGAACTGATGTTAAACCTTGACCAACAAAGAACTGATAATAAACCTTGATGAAGAAAGAATTAATAAACCTTGATCAAAAAAGAATTGATAATAAACCTTGATCAACAAGAACTGATAATAAACTTTGAACAAGAAGAACTGATAATAAACCTTGATCAACAAGAACTGATAATAATCTTTGATCAACAAAGAAATGATAATAAACCATGAACAACAAGAACTGATAATAAACCTTGATCAACAAAGAAGTGATAATAAACCTTGAACAAGAACTGATAATAAACCTTTAACAACAAAGAAGTAATAAACTGATAATAAACCTTGATCAACAAGAACTGATAATAAACCTTGATCAACAAGAACTCATAATAATCCTTGAACCACATGAACTGATAATACACCTTGATCAACAAGAACTGATAATAAACTTTGATCATCAAGAGGTGATAATAAACCTTGATCAACAAGAACTGATAATAAACTTTGATCATCAAGAACTGATGGTAAAACTTGAACAACAAGAATTAATAATAAACCTTGATCAACAAAGAAGTAATAAACCTTGATCATCAAGAACTGATAATAAACCTTGAACAACAAGAACTGATAATAAACTTGAACAACAAGAACTAATAATAAACCTTGATTAACAAAGAAGTGATAATAAACCTTGAACAACAAGAACTGATAATAAACCTTGATGAACAATGAAGTGATAATAAACCTTCAACAACAAGAAGTGATAATAAACCTTGATCAACAAGAAGTGATAATAAACCTTGAACAACAAGAAGTGATAATAAACCTTAAACAACAAAGAAGTGATAATAAACCTTGAACAACAAGAACTGATAATAAACCTCGATCAACAAAGAAGTGATAATAAACCGTGATCAACAAGAACTGATAATAAACCTCGATCAACAAAGAAGTGATAATAAACCTTGAACAACAAGAACTGATAATAAACCTTGAACAACAAGAACTGATAATAAACCTTGATCAACAAAGAACTGATAATAAACCTTGATCAACAACCTTGAACAACAAGAACTGATAATAAACCTTGATGAACAAAGAATTAATAAACCTTGATCAAAAAGAATTGATAATAAACCTTGATCAACAAGAACTGATAATAAACCTTGATCAACAAGAAGTGATAATTAACCTTGATCAACAAAAAACTGATAATAAATTTTGATCAAGAAGAACTGATAATAAACCTTGTACAACAAGAACTGATAATAAACCTTGATCAACAAAGATGTGGTAATAAACCTTGAACAACAAGAACTGATGTTAAACCTTGATCAACAAAGAACTAATAATAAACCGTGATCAACAAGAACTGATAATAAACCTTGATCAACAAAGAAGTGATAATAAACCTTGAACAACAAGAACTGATAATAAACCTTGATCAACAAAGAATTGATAATAAACCTTGATCAACAAGAACTGATAATAAACTTTGAACAAGAAGAACTGATAATAAACCTTGATCAACAAAAACTGATAATAAACCATGAACAACAAGAACTGATAATAAACCTTGAACAACAAGAACTGATAATAAACCTTGATCAACAAGAACTGATAATAAACCTTGAACAACAAGAACTGATAATAAACCTTGAACAACAAGAACTGATAATAAACCTTGATCAACAAGAAGTGATAATAAACCTTGAACAACAAGAAGTGATAATAAACCTTGATCAACAAAGAAGTGATAATAAACCTTGAACAACAAGAACTGATAATAAACCTTGATCAACAAAAAGTGATAATAAACCTTGAACAACAAGAAGTGATAATAAACCTTGATCAACAAAGAAGTGATAATAAACCTTGAACAACAAGAACTGATAATAAACCTTGATCAACAAAGAAGTGATAGTAAACCTTGAACAACAAGAATTAATAATAAACCTTGAACAACAAGAACTGATAATAAACCTTGATCAACAAGAACTGATAATAAACCTTGAACAACAAGAACTGATAATAAACCTTGATCAAAAAGAATTGATAATAAACCTTGATCAACAAGAACTGATAATAACCTTGACAACAAAAAAACTGATATAAAATTTTGATCAACAAGAACTGATAATAAACCTTGATCAACAAGAACTGATAATAAACCTTGAACAACAAAGAAGTGATAATAAACCTTGAACAACAAGAACTGATAATAAACCTTGATCAACAAGAACTGATAATAAACCTTAAACAACAAGAATTGATAATAAACCTTGATCAACAAGAACTGATAATAAACCTTGATCAACAAGAACTAATAATAAACCTTGATCAACAAGAACTGATAATAAACCTTGAACAACAAGAACTGATAATAAACCTTGATCAACAAAGAAGTGATAGTAAACCTTGAACAACAAAGAAGTGATAATAAACCTTCAACAACAAGAACTGATAATAAACCTTGATCAACAAGAAGTGATAATAAACCTTGAACAACAAGAAGTGATAATAAACCTTAAACAACAAAGAAGTGATAATAAACCTTGAACAAGAAGAACTGATAATAAACCTCGATCAACAAAGAACTGATAATAACCTTGATGAACAAAGAATTAATAAATCTTGATCAAAAAGAATTGATAATAAACCTTGTACAACAAGAACTGATAATAAACCTTGATCAACAAAGATGTGGTAATAAACCTTGAACAACAAGAACTGATGTTAAACCTTGATCAACAAAGAACTGATAATAAACCTTGATGAAGAAAGAATTAATAAACCTTGAACAACAAGAACTGATAATAAACCTTGATCAACAAGAACTGATAATAAATTTTGAGCAACAAGAACTGATAATAAATCTTGAACAAGAACTAATAATAAACCTTGATCAACAAGAACTTATAATAAACCTTGAACAACAAGAACTGATAATAAACCTTGATCAACAAAGAAGTGATAATAAACCTTGATCAACAAGAACTAATAAACCTTGATCAACAAGAATTGATAATAAACCTTGATCAACAAGAACTGATAACAAACCTTGATTAAGAAAAAACTGATAATAAACCTTGATCAACAATAACTGATAATAAACCTTGAAAAACAAGAACTCATAATAAACCTTGAACCACATGAACTGATAATACACTCTGATCAACAAGAACTGATAATAAACTTTGATCATCAAGAAGTGATAATAAACCTTGATCAACAAGAACTGATAATAAACTTCGATCATCAAGAACTGATAATAAATCTTGAACTACAAGAACTGATAATAAACCTTGAACAACAAGAACTCATGATAAAACTTGAACAACAAGAACTAATAATAAACCTTGATCAACAAAGAAGTGATAATAAACCTTGAACAACAAGAACTGATAATAAACCTTGATCAACAAAGAAGTGATAATAAACCTTGAACAACAGAACTGATAATAAACCTTGATGAACAAAGAATTAATAAACCTTGATCAAAAAGAATTGATTATAAACCTTGATCAACAAGAACTGATAATAAATTTTTAACAACAAGAACTGATAATAAATCTTGAACAACAAGAACTAATAATAAATCTTGATCAACAAAGAAGTGCTAATAAACCTTTAACAACTAGAACTGATAATAAACCTTGATCAACAAGAACTAATAATAAACCTTGAACAACAATAACTGATAATAAACATTGATCAACAAAGATGTAATAAACCTTGATCAACAAAGAAGTAATAAACCTTGATCAACAAGAATTGATAATAAACCTTGATCAACAAGAACTGATAACAAACCTTGATTAAAAAAAAAACTGATAATAAACCTTGATCAACAATAACTGATAATAAACCTTGAAAAACAAGAACTCATAATAAACCTTGAACCACATGAACTGATAATACACTTTGATCAACAAGAACTGATAATAAACTTTGATCATCAAGAAGTGATAATAAACCTTGATCAACAAGAACTGATAATAAACTTCGATCATCAAGAACTGATAATAAACCTTGAACTACAAGAACTGATAATAAACCTTGAACAACAAGAACTGATGATAAAACTTGAACAACAAGAACTAATAATAAACCTTGATCAACAAAGAAGTGATAATAAACCTTGAACAACAAGAACTGATAATAAACCTTGATCAACAAGAACTGATAATAAACCTTGATCAACAAAGAAGTGATAATAAACCTTGAACAACAAGAACTGATAATAAACCTTGATCAACAAAGAAGTAATAAACCTTGATCATCAAGAACTGATAATAAACCTTGAACAACAAGAACTGATAATAAACCTTCATCAACAAGAATTAATAATAAACCTTGAACAACAAGAACTGATAATAAACCTTGATCAACAAGAACTGATAATAAACCTTGAACAACAAGAACTAATAATAAACCTTGAACAACAAGAACTGATAATAAACCTCGATCAACAAAGAAGTGATAATAAACCTTGAACAACAAGAACTGATAATAAACCTTGATGAACAAAGAATTAATAAACCTTGATCAAAAAGAATTGATAATAAACCTTGAACAGCAAGAACTGATAATAAACCTTCATCAACAAGAATTAATAATAAACCTTGAACAACAAGAACTGATAATAAACCTTGATCAACAAGAACTGATAATAAAACTTGAACAACAAGAACTAATAATAAACCTTGAACAACAAGAACTGATAATAAACCTCGATCAACAAAGAAGTGATAATAAACCTTGAACAACAAGAACTGATAATAAACCTTGATGAACAAAGAATTAATAAACCTTGATGAACAAAGAATTAATAAACCTTGATCAAAAAGAATTGATAATAAACCTTGATCAACAAGAACTCATAATAAACCTTGATCAACAAAAAACTGATAATAAATTTTGATCAAGAAGAACTGATAATAAACCTTGAACAACAAGAACTTGTAATAAACCTTGATCAACAAAGAAGTGGTAATAAACCTTGAACAACAAGAACTGATAATAAACCTTGTACAACAAGAACTGATAATAAACCTTGATCATCAAAGAAGTGATGATAAACCTTGAACAACAAGAACTGATAATAAACCTTGATCAACAAGAACTAATAATAAACCTTGAACAACAAGAAGTGATAATAAACCTCGATCAAAAAAGAAGTGATAATAAACCGTGATCAACAAGAACTGATAATAAACCTTGATCAACAAAGAAGTGATAATAAACCTTGAACAACAAGAACTGATAATAAACCTTGATCAACAAAGAATTAATAAACCTTGATCAAAAAGAATTGATAATAAACTTTGATCAACAAGAACTGATAATAAACCTTGATCAACAAAAAAGTGATAATAAATTTTGATCAAGAAGAACTGATAATAAACCTTGAACAACAAGAACTGGTAATAAACCTTGATCAACAAAGAAGTGGTAATAAACCTTGAACAACAAGAACTGATAATAAACCTTGAACAACAAAGAAGTGATAATAAACCTTGAACAACAAGAACTGATAATAAACCTTGATCAACAAAGAAGTGATGATAAACCTTGATCAACAAGAATTGATAATAAACCTTGTTCAACAAGAACTGATAATAAACCTTGAACAACAAGAACTGATAATTAACCTTGATCAACAAGAACTAATAATAAACCTTGAACAATAAGAACTGATAATAAACCTCGATCAAAAAAGAAGTGATAATAAACCGTGATCAACAAGAACTGATAATAAACCTTGATCAACAAAGAAGTGATAATAAACCTTGAACAACAAGAACTGATAATAAACCTTGATCAACAAAGAATTAATAAACCTTGATCAAAAAAATTGATAATAAGCTTTGATCAACAAGAACTGATAATAAACCTTGGTCAACAAAAAAGTGATAATAAATTTTGATCAACAAGAACTGATAATAAACCTTGAACAACAAGAACTGGTAATAAACCTTGATCAACAAAGAAGTGGTAATAAACCTTGAACAACAAGAACTGATAATAAACCTTGATCAACAAGAAATGATAATAAACCTTGATCAACAAAGAATTAATAAACCTTGATCAAAAAGAATTGATAATAAATTTTGATCAACAAGAACTGATAATAAACCTTGAACAACAAGAACTGGTAATAAACCTTGATCAACAAAGAAGTGGTAATAAACCTTGAACAACAAGAACTGATAATAAACCTTGATCAACAAAGAAGTGATAATAAACCTTGAACAACAAGAACTGATAATAAACCTTGATGAACAAAGAATTAATAAACCTTGATAAAAAAGAATTGATTATAAACCTTGATCAACAAGAACTGATAATAAATTTTCAACAACAAGAACTGATAATAAATCTTGAACAACAAGAACTGATAATAAACCTTGATCAACAAGAACTAATAATAAATCTTGATCAACAAAGAAGTGCTAATAAACCTTTAACAACTAGAACTGATAATAAACCTTGATCAACAAGAACTGATAATAAATTTTGAACAACAAGAACTGATAATAAACCTTGATCAACAAGAACTGATAATAAATTTTGAACAACAAGAACTGATAATAAATCTTGAACAAGAACTGATAATAAACCTTGATCAACAAGAACTAATAATAAATCTTGATCAACAAAGAAGTGCTAATAAACCTTTAACAACTAGAACTAATAATAAACCTTGATCAACAAGAACTAATAATAAACCTTGAACAACAAGAACTGATAATAAACCTTGATCAACAAAGAAGTAATAAACCTTGATCAACAAGAATTGACAATAAACCTTGATCAACAAGAACTGATAACAAACCTTGATTAAGAAAAAACTGATAATAAACCTTGATCAACAATAACTGATAATAAAGCTTGAAAAACAAGAACTCGTAATAAACCTTGAACCACATGAACTGATAATACACTTTGATCAACAAGAACTGATAATAAACTTTGATCATCAAGAAGTGATAATAAACCTTGATCAACAAGAACTGATAATAAACTTCGATCATCAAGAACTGATAATAAACCTTGAACTACAAGAACTGATAATAAACCTTGAACAACAAGAACTGATGATAAAACTTGAACAACAAGAACTAATAATAAACCTTGATCAACAAAGAAGTGATAATAAACCTTGAACAACAAGAACTGATAATAAGCCTTGATCATCAAGAACTGATAATAAACCTTGAACAACAAGAACTGATAATAAATCTTGAACAAGAACTGATAATAAACCTTGATCAACAAGAACTAATAATAAATCTTGATCAACAAAGAAGTGCTAATAAACCTTTAACAACTAGAACTAATAATAAACCTTGATCAACAAGAACTAATAATAAACCTTGATCAACAAGAACTGATAACAAACCTTGATTAAGAAAAAACTGATAATAAACCTTGATCAACAATAACTGATAATAAACCTTGAAAAACAAGAACTCATAATAAACCTTGAACCACATGAACTGATAATACACTTTGATCAACAAGAACTGATAATGAACTTTGATCATCAAGAAGTGATAATAAACCTTGATCAACAAGAACTGATAATAAACTTCGATCATCAAGAACTGATAATAAACCTTGAACTACAAGAACTGATAATAAACCTTGAACAACAAGAACTGATGATAAAACTTGAACAACAAGAACTAATAATAAACCTTGATCAACAAAGAAGTGATAATAAACCTTGAACAACAAGAACTAATAATAAACCTTGATCAACAAAGAAGTGATAATAAACCTTGAACAACAAGAACTGATAATAAACCTTGATCATCAAGAACTGATAATAAACCTTGAACAACAAAAACTGATAATAAATCTTGAACAAGAACTGATAATAAACCTTGATCAACAAGAACTAATAATAAATCTTGATCAACAAAGAAGTGCTAATAAACCTTTAACAACTAGAACTAATAATAAACCTTGATCAACAAGAACTAATAATAAACCTTGAACAACAAGAACTGATAATAAACCTTGATCAACAAAGAAGTAATAAACCTTGATCAACAAGAATTGATAATAAACCTTGATCAACAAGAACTGATAACAAACCTTGATTAAGAAAAAACTGATAATAAACCTTGATCAACAATAACTGATAATAAACCTTGAAAAACAAGAACTGATAATAAACCTTGATCAACAAAGAAGTAATAAACCTTGATGAACAATGAAGTGATAATAAAGCTTGAACAATAAGAACTGATAATAAACCTGAATTCATGAATAAACGATGAAGAATGCAAGTGACATAGCGACCAACCTGTGTGGGCATTAAAATGTTTTACTACTATTTGTTGGTAAAAAGTAGCGCAAGGGGTGGTGGTGAGTAGTGATGACTAGCTGTTTTCCCTCTGGTCTTACACTACAAAATTAGCTACGGTTAGCGCAGATAGCCCTCGAGTAGCTTTGCCCGAAATTCAAAAACAGACAAACATAGTCTCAAAGCTTCTGACTTTCTGAAGTTTTATCTAATAACGAACCAAGAATACTACTAAAATTGTCTGGTTATTGGTTTGGTAAAGGTAAACAAACAGACACACTGGCCAGAAGAGTTGGAGTGATTATAACTTTTTCTAATCAGCAGAAATCACTTTACAAAATCCCACTGATTTAGTCTTGTTATACCATAGGTTTGGTACCTGGTCCTGTTTGTCTCCGACTAATATAGTTTTATTATATCATAGGCTTGGTACCTCGTCCTGTTTGTTTCCTGCTAATATAGTTTTATTATACCATAATTTTAGTATCGTTCTCTTTGTCTCTTACCAATATAGCTTTATTATATCATAGGTTTGGTATCTCATTCTGTTTGTATTCTACTAATATACTTTTATTATATCATAGGCTTGGTACCTCGTCCTGTTTGTTTCCTGCTAATATAGTTTTATTATATCATAGGCTTGGTACCTCGTCCTGTTTGTTTCCTGCTAATATAGTTTTATTATATCATAGGCTTGGTATCTCGTTCTGTTTGTCTCCTACTAATATAGTTTTATTATACCATAGGTTTAGTTTCTCGTTCTGTTTGTATTCTACTAATATAGTTTTATTATACCATAGGTTTAGTTTCTCGTTCTGTTTGTATTCTACTAATATAGTTTTATTATACCATAGGTTTAGTATTTCGTTCTGTTTGTCTCCTACTAATACAGTTTTATTATACCATAATTTTAGTATCATTCTGTTTGTCTCTTACCAATATAGCTTTATTATATCATAGGTTTGGTATCTCGTCCTGCTTGTCTCCGACTAATATAGTTTTATTATATCATAGGCTTGGTACCTGGTCCTGTTTGTCTCCGACTAATATAGTTTTATTATATCATAGGCTTGGTACCTGGTCCTGTTTGTCTCCGACTAATATAGTTTTATTATATCATAGGCTTGGTACCTGGTCCTGTTTGTCTCCGACTAATATAGTTTTATTATATCATAGGCTTGGTACCTGGTCCTGTTTGTCTCCGACTAATATAGTTTTATTATATCATAGGCTTGGTACCTGGTCCTGTTTGTCTCCGACTAATATAGTTTTATTATATCATAGGCTTGGTACCTGGTCCTGTTTGTCTCCGACTAATATAGTTTTATTATATCATAGGCTTGGTACCTGGTCCTGTTTGTCTCCGACTAATATAGTTTTATTATATCATAGGCTTGGTACCTGGTCCTGTTTGTCTCCTGCTAATATAGTTTTATTATATCATAGGCTTGGTACCTGGTCCTGTTTGTCTCCGACTAATATAGTTTTATTATATCATAGGCTTGGTACCTGGTCCTGTTTGTCTCCGACTAATATAGTTTTATTATATCATAGGCTTGGTACCTGGTCCTGTTTGTCTCCGACTAATATAGTTTTATTATATCATAGGCTTGGTACCTGGTCCTGTTTGTCTCCGACTAATATAGTTTTATTATATCATAGGCTTGGTACCTGGTCCTGTTTGTCCTCCTGACTAATATAGTTTTATTATATCATAGGCTTGGTACCTGGTCCTGTTTGTCTCCGACTAATATAGTTTTATTATATCATAGGCTTGGTACCTGGTCCTGTTTGTCTCCGACTAATATAGTTTTATTATATCATAGGCTTGGTACCTGGTCCTGTTTGTCTCCGACTAATATAGTTTTATTATATCATAGGCTTGGTACCTGGTCCTGTTTGTCTCCGACTAATATAGTTTTATTATATCATAGGCTTGGTACCTGGTCCTGTTTGTCTCCGACTAATATAGTTTTATTATATCATAGGCTTGGTACCTGGTCCTGTTTGTCTCCGACTAATATAGTTTTATTATATCATAGGCTTGGTACCTGGTCCTGTTTGTCTCCGACTAATATAGTTTTATTATATCATAGGCTTGGTACCTGGTCCTGTTTGTCTCCGACTAATATAGTTTTATTATATCATAGGCTTGGTACCTGGTCCTGTTTGTCTCCGACTAATATAGTTTTATTATATCATAGGCTTGGTACCTGGTCCTGTTTGTCTCCGACTAATATAGTTTTATTATATCATAGGCTTGGTACCTGGTCCTGTTTGTCTCCGACTAATATAGTTTTATTATATCATAGGCTTGGTACCTGGTCCTGTTTGTCTCCGACTAATATAGTTTTATTATATCATAGGCTTGGTACCTGGTCCTGTTTGTCTCCGACTAATATAGTTTTATTATATCATAGGCTTGGTACCTGGTCCTGTTTGTCTCCGACTAATATAGTTTTATTATATCATAGGCTTGGTACCTGGTCCTGTTTGTCTCCGACTAATATAGTTTTATTATATCATAGGCTTGGTACCTGGTCCTGTTTGTCTCCGACTAATATAGTTTTATTATATCATAGGCTTGGTACCTGGTCCTGTTTGTCTCCGACTAATATAGTTTTATTATATCATAGGCTTGGTACCTGGTCCTGTTTGTCTCCGACTAATATAGTTTTATTATATCATAGGCTTGGTACCTGGTCCTGTTTGTCTCCGACTAATATAGTTTTATTATATCATAGGCTTGGTACCTGGTCCTGTTTGTCTCCGACTAATATAGTTTTATTATATCATAGGCTTGGTACCTGGTCCTGTTTGTCTCCGACTAATATAGTTTTATTATATCATAGGCTTGGTACCTGGTCCTGTTTGTCTCCGACTAATATAGTTTTATTATATCATAGGCTTGGTACCTGGTCCTGTTTGTCTCCGACTAATATAGTTTTATTATATCATAGGCTTGGTACCTGGTCCTGTTTGTCTCCGACTAATATAGTTTTATTATATCATAGGCTTGGTACCTGGTCCTGTTTGTCTCCGACTAATATAGTTTTATTATATCATAGGCTTGGTACCTGGTCCTGTTTGTCTCCGACTAATATAGTTTTATTATATCATAGGCTTGGTACCTGGTCCTGTTTGTCTCCGACTAATATAGTTTTATTATATCATAGGCTTGGTACCTGGTCCTGTTTGTCTCCGACTAATATAGTTTTATTATATCATAGGCTTGGTACCTGGTCCTGTTTGTCTCCGACTAATATAGTTTTATTATATCATAGGCTTGGTACCTGGTCCTGTTTGTCTCCGACTAATATAGTTTTATTATATCATAGGCTTGGTACCTGGTCCTGTTTGTCTCCGACTAATATAGTTTTATTATATCATAGGCTTGGTACCTGGTCCTGTTTGTCTCCGACTAATATAGTTTTATTATATCATAGGCTTGGTACCTGGTCCTGTTTGTCTCCGACTAATATAGTTTTATTATATCATAGGCTTGGTACCTGGTCCTGTTTGTCTCCGACTAATATAGTTTTATTATATCATAGGCTTGGTACCTGGTCCTGTTTGTCTCCGATTATATCTAATATAGTTTTATTATATCATAGGCTTGGTACCTGGTCCTGTTTGTCTCCGACTAATATAGTTTTATTATATCATAGGCTTGGTACCTGGTCCTGTTTGTCTCCGACTAATATAGTTTTATTATATCATAGGCTTGGTACCTGGTCCTGTTTGTCTCCGACTAATATAGTTTTATTATATCATAGGCTTGGTACCTGGTCCTGTTTGTCTCCGACTAATATAGTTTTATTATATCATAGGCTTGGTACCTGGTCCTGTTTGTCTCCGACTAATATAGTTTTATTATATCATAGGCTTGGTACCTGGTCCTGTTTGTCTCCGACTAATATAGTTTTATTATATCATAGGCTTGGTACCTGGTCCTGTTTGTCTCCGACTAATATAGTTTTATTATATCATAGGCTTGGTACCTGGTCCTGTTTGTCTCCGACTAATATAGTTTTATTATATCATAGGCTTGGTACCTGGTCCTGTTTGTCTCCGACTAATATAGTTTTATTATATCATAGGCTTGGTACCTGGTCCTGTTTGTCTCCGACTAATATAGTTTTATTATATCATAGGCTTGGTACCTGGTCCTGTTTGTCTCCGACTAATATAGTTTTATTATATCATAGGCTTGGTACCTGGTCCTGTTTGTCTCCTGGTTTTATTATATCATAGGGTACCTGGTCCTGTTTGTACTGGTTGTTTGTCTCCGACTAATATAGTTTTATTATATCATAGGCTTGGTACCTGGTCCTGTTTGTCTCCGACTAATATAGTTTTATTATATCATAGGCTTGGTACCTGGTCCTGTTTGTCTCCGACTAATATAGTTTTATTATATCATAGGCTTGGTACCTGGTCCTGTTTGTCTCCGACTAATATAGTTTTATTATATCATAGGCTTGGTACCTGGTCCTGTTTGTCTCCGACTAATATAGTTTTATTATATCATAGGCTTGGTACCTGGTCCTGTTTGTCTCCGACTAATATAGTTTTATTATATCATAGGCTTGGTACCTGGTCCTGTTTGTCTCCGACTAATATAGTTTTATTATATCATAGGCTTGGTACCTGGTCCTGTTTGTCTCCGACTAATATAGTTTTATTATATCATAGGCTTGGTACCTGGTCCTGTTTGTCTCCGACTAATATAGTTTTATTATATCATAGGCTTGGTACCTGGTCCTGTTTGTCTCCGACTAATATAGTTTTATTATATCATAGGCTTGGTACCTGGTCCTGTTTGTCTCCGACTAATATAGTTTTATTATATCATAGGCTTGGTACCTGGTCCTGTTTGTCTCCGACTAATATAGTTTTATTATATCATAGGCTTGGTACCTGGTCCTGTTTGTCTCCGACTAATATAGTTTTATTATATCATAGGCTTGGTACCTGGTCCTGTTTGTCTCCGACTAATATAGTTTTATTATATCATAGGCTTGGTACCTGGTCCTGTTTGTCTCCGACTAATATAGTTTTATTATATCTAATATAGTTTTATTATATCATAGGCTTGGTACCTGGTCCTGTTTGTCTCCGACTAATATAGTTTTATTATATCATAGGCTTGGTACCTGGTCCTGTTTGTCTCCGACTAATATAGTTTTATTATATCATAGGCTTGGTACCTGGTCCTGTTTGTCTCCGACTAATATAGTTTTATTATATCATAGGCTTGGTACCTGGTCCTGTTTGTCTCCGACTAATATAGTTTTATTATATCATAGGCTTGGTACCTGGTCCTGTTTGTCTCCGACTAATATAGTTTTATTATATCATAGGCTTGGTACCTGGTCCTGTTTGTCTCCGACTAATATAGTTTTATTATATCATAGGCTTGGTACCTGGTCCTGTTTGTCTATAGTTTTATTATATCATAGGCTTGGTACCTGGTCCTGTTTGTCTCCGACTAATATAGTTTTATTATATCATAGGCTTGGTACCTGGTCCTGTTTGTCTCCGACTAATATAGTTTTATTATATCATAGGCTTGGTACCTGGTCCTGTTTGTCTCCGACTAATATAGTTTTATTATATCATAGGTTTGGTACCTGGTCCTGTTTGTCTCCGACTAATATAGTTTTATTATATCATAGGCTTGGTACCTGGTCCTGTTTGTCTCCGACTAATATAGTTTTATTATATCATAGGCTTGGTACCTGGTCCTGTTCCGACTAATATAGTTTTACCTGGTCCTGTTTGTCTCCGACTAATATAGTTTTATTATATCATAGGCTTGGTACCTGGTCCTGTTTGTCTCCGACTAATATAGTTTTATTATATCATAGGCTTGGTACCTGGTCCTGTTTGTCTCCGACTAATATAGTTTTATTATATCATAGGCTTGGTATGGTCCTGTTTGTCTCCGACTAATATAGTTTTATTATATCATAGGCTTGGTACCTGGTCCTGTTTGTCTCCGACTAATATAGTTTTATTATATCATAGGCTTGGTACCTGGTCCTGTTTGTCTCCGACTAATATAGTTTTATTATATCATAGGCTTGGTACCTGGTCCTGTTTGTCTCCGACTAATATAGTTTTATTATATCATAGGCTTGGTACCTGGTCCTGTTTGTCTCCGACTAATATAGTTTTATTATATCATAGGCTTGGTACCTGGTCCTGTTTGTCTCCGACTAATATAGTTTTATTATATCATAGGCTTGGTACCTGGTCCTGTTTGTCTCCGACTAATATAGTTTTATTATATCATAGGCTTGGTACCTGGTCCTGTTTGTCTCCGACTAATATAGTTTTATTATATCATAGGCTTGGTACCTGGTCCTGTTTGTCTCCGACTAATATAGTTTTATTATATCATAGGCTTGGTACCTGGTCCTGTTTGTCTCCGACTAATATAGTTTTATTATATCATAGGCTTGGTACCTGGTCCTGTTTGTCTCCGACTAATATAGTTTTATTATATCATAGGCTTGGTACCTGGTCCTGTTTGTCTCCGACTAATATAGTTTTATTATATCATAGGCTTGGTACCTGGTCCTGTTTGTCTCCGACTAATATAGTTTTATTATATCATAGGCTTGGTACCTGGTCCTGTTTGTCTCCGACTAATATAGTTTTATTATATCATAGGCTTGGTACCTGGTCCTGTTTGTCTCCGACTAATATAGTTTTATTATATCATAGGCTTGGTACCTGGTCCTGTTTGTCTCCGACTAATATAGTTTTATTATATCATAGGCTTGGTACCTGGTCCTGTTTGTCTCCGACTAATATAGTTTTATTATATCATAGGCTTGGTACCTGGTCCTGTTTGTCTCCGACTAATATAGTTTTATTATATCATAGGCTTGGTACCTGGTCCTGTTTGTCTCCGACTAATATAGTTTTATTATATCATAGGCTTGGTACCTGGTCCTGTTTGTCTCCGACTAATATAGTTTTATTATATCATAGGCTTGGTACCTGGTCCTGTTTGTCTCCGACTAATATAGTTTTATTATATCATAGGCTTGGTACCTGGTCCTGTTTGTCTCCGACTAATATAGTTTTATTATATCATAGGCTTGGTACCTGGTCCTGTTTGTCTCCGACTAATATAGTTTTATTATATCATAGGCTTGGTACCTGGTCCTGTTTGTCTCCGACTAATATAGTTTTATTATATCATAGGCTTGGTACCTGGTCCTGTTTGTCTCCGACTAATATAGTTTTATTATATCATAGGCTTGGTACCTGGTCCTGTTTGTCTCCGACTAATATAGTTTTATTATATCATAGGCTTGGTACCTGGTCCTGTTTGTCTCCGACTAATATAGTTTTATTATATCATAGGCTTGGTACCTGGTCCTGTTTGTCTCCGACTAATATAGTTTTATTATATCATAGGCTTGGTACCTGGTCCTGTTTGTCTCCGACTAATATAGTTTTATTATATCATAGGCTTGGTACCTGGTCCTGTTTGTCTCCGACTAATATAGTTTTATTATATCATAGGCTTGGTACCTGGTCCTGTTTGTCTCCGACTAATATAGTTTTATTATATCATAGGCTTGGTACCTGGTCCTGTTTGTCTCCGACTAATATAGTTTTATTATATCATAGGCTTGGTACCTGGTCCTGTTTGTCTCCGACTAATATAGTTTTATTATATCATAGGCTTGGTACCTGGTCCTGTTTGTCTCCGACTAATATAGTTTTATTATATCATAGGCTTGGTACCTGGTCCTGTTTGTCTCCGACTAATATAGTTTTATTATATCATAGGCTTGGTACCTGGTCCTGTTTGTCTCCGACTAATATAGTTTTATTATATCATAGGCTTGGTACCTGGTCCTGTTTGTCTCCGACTAATATAGTTTTATTATATCATAGGCTTGGTACCTGGTCCTGTTTGTCTCCGACTAATATAGTTTTATTATATCATAGGCTTGGTACCTGGTCCTGTTTGTCTCCGACTAATATAGTTTTATTATATCATAGGCTTGGTACCTGGTCCTGTTTGTCTCCGACTAATATAGTTTTATTATATCATAGGCTTGGTACCTGGTCCTGTTTGTCTCCGACTAATATAGTTTTATTATATCATAGGCTTGGTACCTGGTCCTGTTTGTCTCCGACTAATATAGTTTTATTATATCATAGGCTTGGTACCTGGTCCTGTTTGTCTCCGACTAATATAGTTTTATTATATCATAGGCTTGGTACCTGGTCCTGTTTGTCTCCGACTAATATAGTTTTATTATATCATAGGCTTGGTACCTGGTCCTGTTTGTCTCCGACTAATATAGTTTTATTATATCATAGGCTTGGTACCTGGTCCTGTTTGTCTCCGACTAATATAGTTTTATTATATCATAGGCTTGGTACCTGGTCCTGTTTGTCTCCGACTAATATAGTTTTATTATATCATAGGCTTGGTACCTGGTCCTGTTTGTCTCCGACTAATATAGTTTTATTATATCATAGGCTTGGTACCTGGTCCTGTTTGTCTCCGACTAATATAGTTTTATTATATCATAGGCTTGGTACCTGGTCCTGTTTGTCTCCGACTAATATAGTTTTATTATATCATAGGCTTGGTACCTGGTCCTGTTTGTCTCCGACTAATATAGTTTTATTATATCATAGGCTTGGTACCTGGTCCTGTTTGTCTCCGACTAATATAGTTTTATTATATCATAGGCTTGGTACCTGGTCCTGTTTGTCTCCGACTAATATAGTTTTATTATATCATAGGCTTGGTACCTGGTCCTGTTTGTCTCCGACTAATATAGTTTTATTATATCATAGGCTTGGTACCTGGTCCTGTTTGTCTCCGACTAATATAGTTTTATTATATCATAGGCTTGGTACCTGGTCCTGTTTGTCTCCGACTAATATAGTTTTATTATATCATAGGTTTGGTACCTGGTCCTGTTTGTCTCCGACTAATATAGTTTTATTATATCATAGGCTTGGTACCTGGTCCTGTTTGTCTCCGACTAATATAGTTTTATTATATCATAGGCTTGGTACCTGGTCCTGTTTGTCTCCGACTAATATAGTTTTATTATATCATAGGCTTGGTACCTGGTCCTGTTTGTCTCCGACTAATATAGTTTTATTATATCATAGGCTTGGTACCTGGTCCTGTTTGTCTCCGACTAATATAGTTTTATTATATCATAGGCTTGGTACCTGGTCCTGTTTGTCTCCGACTAATATAGTTTTATTATATCATAGGCTTGGTACCTGGTCCTGTTTGTCTCCGACTAATATAGTTTTATTATATCATAGGCTTGGTACCTGGTCCTGTTTGTCTCCGACTAATATAGTTTTATTATATCATAGGCTTGGTACCTGGTCCTGTTTGTCTCCGACTAATATAGTTTTATTATATCATAGGCTTGGTACCTGGTCCTGTTTGTCTCCGACTAATATAGTTTTATTATATCATAGGCTTGGTACCTGGTCCTGTTTGTCTCCTGCTAATATAGTTTTATTATATCATAGGCTTGGTACCTGGTCCTGTTTGTCTCCGACTAATATAGTTTTATTATATCATAGGCTTGGTACCTGGTCCTGTTTGTCTCCGACTAATATAGTTTTATTATATCATAGGCTTGGTACCTGGTCCTGTTTGTCTCCGACTAATATAGTTTTATTATATCATAGGCTTGGTACCTGGTCCTGTTTGTCTCCGACTAATATAGTTTTATTATATCATAGGCTTGGTACCTGGTCCTGTTTGTCTCCGACTAATATAGTTTTATTATATCATAGGCTTGGTACCTGGTCCTGTTTGTCTCCGACTAATATAGTTTTATTATATCATAGGCTTGGTACCTGGTCCTGTTTGTCTCCGACTAATATAGTTTTATTATATCATAGGCTTGGTACCTGGTCCTGTTTGTCTCCGACTAATATAGTTTTATTATATCATAGGCTTGGTACCTGGTCCTGTTTGTCTCCGACTAATATAGTTTTATTATATCATAGGCTTGGTACCTGGTCCTGTTTGTCTCCGACTAATATAGTTTTATTATATCATAGGCTTGGTACCTGGTCCTGTTTGTCTCCGACTAATATAGTTTTATTATATCATAGGCTTGGTACCTGGTCCTGTTTGTCTCCGACTAATATAGTTTTATTATATCATAGGCTTGGTACCTGGTCCTGTTTGTCTCCGACTAATATAGTTTTATTATATCATAGGCTTGGTACCTGGTCCTGTTTGTCTCCGACTAATATAGTTTTATTATATCATAGGCTTGGTACCTGGTCCTGTTTGTCTCCGACTAATATAGTTTTATTATATCATAGGCTTGGTACCTGGTCCTGTTTGTCTCCGACTAATATAGTTTTATTATATCATAGGCTTGGTACCTGGTCCTGTTTGTCTCCGACTAATATAGTTTTATTATATCATAGGCTTGGTACCTGGTCCTGTTTGTCTCCGACTAATATAGTTTTATTATATCATAGGCTTGGTACCTGGTCCTGTTTGTCTCCGACTAATATAGTTTTATTATATCATAGGCTTGGTACCTGGTCCTGTTTGTCTCCGACTAATATAGTTTTATTATATCATAGGCTTGGTACCTGGTCCTGTTTGTCTCCGACTAATATAGTTTTATTATATCATAGGCTTGGTACCTGGTCCTGTTTGTCTCCGACTAATATAGTTTTATTATATCATAGGTCTTGGTACCTGGTCCTGTTTGTCTCCGACTAATATAGTTTTATTATATCATAGGCTTGGTACCTGGTCCTGTTTGTCTCCGACTAATATAGTTTTATTATATCATAGGCTTGGTACCTGGTCCTGTTTGTCTCCGACTAATATAGTTTTATTATATCATAGGCTTGGTACCTGGTCCTGTTTGTCTCCGACTAATATAGTTTTATTATATCATAGGCTTGGTACCTGGTCCTGTTTGTCTCCGACTAATATAGTTTTATTATATCATAGGCTTGGTACCTGGTCCTGTTTGTCTCCGACTAATATAGTTTTATTATATCATGGTCCTGTTTGTCTCCGACTAATATAGTTTTATTATATCATAGGCTTGGTACCTGGTCCTGTTTGTCTCCGACTAATATAGTTTTATTATATCATAGGCTTGGTACCTGGTCCTGTTTGTCTCCGACTAATATAGTTTTATTATATCATAGGCTTGGTACCTGGTCCTGTTTGTCTCCGACTAATATAGTTTTATTATATCATAGGCTTGGTACCTGGTCCTGTTTGTCTCCGACTAATATAGTTTTATTATATCATAGGCTTGGTACCTGGTCCTGTTTGTCTCCGACTAATATAGTTTTATTATATCATAGGCTTGGTACCTGGTCCTGTTTGTCTCCGACTAATATAGTTTTATTATATCATAGGCTTGGTACCTGGTCCTGTTTGTCTCCGACTAATATAGTTTTATTATATCATAGGCTTGGTACCTGGTCCTGTTTGTCTTGTTTTATTATATCTCCCTGGTCCTGTTTGTCTCCGACTAATATAGTTTTATTATATCATAGGCTTGGTACCTGGTCCTGTTTGTCTCCGACTAATATAGTTTTATTATATCATAGGCTTGGTACCTGGTCCTGTTTGTCTCCGACTAATATAGTTTTATTATATCATAGGCTTGGTACCTGGTCCTGTTTGTCTCCGACTAATATAGTTTTATTATATCATAGGCTTGGTACCTGGTCCTGTTTGTCTCCGACTAATATAGTTTTATTATATCATAGGCTTGGTACCTGGTCCTGTTTGTCTCCGACTAATATAGTTTTATTATATCATAGGCTTGGTACCTGGTCCTGTTTGTCTCCGACTAATATAGTTTTATTATATCATAGGCTTGGTACCTGGTCCTGTTTGTCTCCGACTAATATAGTTTTATTATATCATAGGCTTGGTACCTGGTCCTGTTTGTCTCCGACTAATATAGTTTTATTATATCATAGGCTTGGTACCTGGTCCTGTTTGTCTCCGACTAATATAGTTTTATTATATCATAGGCTTGGTACCTGGTCCTGTTTGTCTCCGACTAATATAGTTTTATTATATCATAGGCTTGGTACCTGGTCCTGTTTGTCTCCGACTAATATAGTTTTATTATATCATAGGCTTGGTACCTGGTCCTGTTTGTCTCCGACTAATATAGTTTTATTATATCATAGGCTTGGTACCTGGTCCTGTTTGTCTCCGACTAATATAGTTTTATTATATCATAGGCTTGGTACCTGGTCCTGTTTGTCTCCGACTAATATAGTTTTATTATATCATAGGCTTGGTACCTGGTCCTGTTTGTCTCCGACTAATATAGTTTTATTATATCATAGGCTTGGTACCTGGTCCTGTTTGTCTCCGACTAATATAGTTTTATTATATCATAGGCTTGGTACCTGGTCCTGTTTGTCTCCGACTAATATAGTTTTATTATATCATAGGCTTGGTACCTGGTCCTGTTTGTCTCCGACTAATATAGTTTTATTATATCATAGGCTTGGTACCTTCCTGTTTGTCTCCGACTAATATAGTTTTATTATATCATAGGCTTGGTCCTGTTTGTCTCCGACTAATATAGTTTTATTATATCATAGGCTTGGTACCTGGTCCTGTTTGTCTCCGACTAATATAGTTTTATTATATCATAGGCTTGGTACCTGGTCCTGTTTGTCTCCGACTAATATAGTTTTATTATATCATAGGCTTGGTACCTGGTCCTGTTTGTCTCCGACTAATATAGTTTTATTATATCATAGGCTTGGTACCTGGTCCTGTTTGTCTCCGACTAATATAGTTTTATTATATCATAGGCTTGGTACCTGGTCCTGTTTGTCTCCGACTAATATAGTTTTATTATATCATAGGCTTGGTACCTGGTCCTGTTTGTCTCCGACTAATATAGTTTTATTATATCATAGGCTTGGTACCTGGTCCTGTTTGTCTCCGACTAATATAGTTTTATTATATCATAGGCTTGGTACCTGGTCCTGTTTGTCTCCGACTAATATAGTTTTATTATATCATAGGCTTGGTACCTGGTCCTGTTTGTCTCCGACTAATATAGTTTTATTATATCATAGGCTTGGTACCTGGTCCTGTTTGTCTCCGACTAATATAGTTTTATTATATCATAGGCTTGGTACCTGGTCCTGTTTGTCTCCGACTAATATAGTTTTATTATATCATAGGCTTGGTACCTGGTCCTGTTTGTCTCCGACTAATATAGTTTTATTATATCATAGGCTTGGTACCTGGTCCTGTTTGTCTCCGACTAATATAGTTTTATTATATCATAGGCTTGGTACCTGGTCCTGTTTGTCTCCGACTAATATAGTTTTATTATATCATAGGCTTGGTACCTGGTCCTGTTTGTCTCCGACTAATATAGTTTTATTATATCATAGGCTTGGTACCTGGTCCTGTTTGTCTCCGACTAATATAGTTTTATTATATCATAGGCTTGGTACCTGGTCCTGTTTGTCTCCGACTAATATAGTTTTATTATATCATAGGCTTGGTACCTGGTCCTGTTTGTCTCCGACTAATATAGTTTTATTATATCATAGGCTTGGTACCTGGTCCTGTTTGTCTCCGACTAATATAGTTTTATTATATCATAGGCTTGGTACCTGGTCCTGTTTGTCTCCGACTAATATAGTTTTATTATATCATAGGCTTGGTACCTGGTCCTGTTTGTCTCCGACTAATATAGTTTTATTATATCATAGGCTTGGTACCTGGTCCTGTTTGTCTCCGACTAATATAGTTTTATTATATCATAGGCTTGGTACCTGGTCCTGTTTGTCTCCGACTAATATAGTTTTATTATATCATAGGCTTGGTACCTGGTCCTGTTTGTCTCCGACTAATATAGTTTTATTATATCATAGGCTTGGTACCTGGTCCTGTTTGTCTCCGACTAATATAGTTTTATTATATCATAGGCTTGGTACCTGGTCCTGTTTGTCTCCGACTAATATAGTTTTATTATATCATAGGCTTGGTACCTGGTCCTGTTTGTCTCCGACTAATATAGTTTTATTATATCATAGGCTTGGTACCTGGTCCTGTTTGTCTCCGACTAATATAGTTTTATTATATCATAGGCTTGGTACCTGGTCCTGTTTGTCTCCGACTAATATAGTTTTATTATATCATAGGCTTGGTACCTGGTCCTGTTTGTCTCCGACTAATATAGTTTTATTATATCATAGGCTTGGTACCTGGTCCTGTTTGTCTCCGACTAATATAGTTTTATTATATCATAGGCCTGGTGGTCTCCGACTAATATAGTTTTATTATATCATGGTTGGTACCTGTGTTTGTCTCCGACTAATATAGTTTTATTATATCATAGGCTTGGTACCTGGTCCTGTTTGTCTCCGACTAATATAGTTTTATTATATCATAGGCTTGGTACCTGGTCCTGTTTGTCTCCGACTAATATAGTTTTATTATATCATAGGCTTGGTACCTGGTCCTGTTTGTCTCCGACTAATATAGTTTTATTATATCATAGGCTTGGTACCTGGTCCTGTTTGTCTCCGACTAATATAGTTTTATTATATCATAGGCTTGGTACCTGGTCCTGTTTGTCTCCGACTAATATAGTTTTATTATATCATAGGCTTGGTACCTGGTCCTGTTTGTCTCCGACTAATATAGTTTTATTATATCATAGGCTTGGTACCTGGTCCTGTTTGTCTCCGACTAATATAGTTTTATTATATCATAGGCTTGGTACCTGGTCCTGTTTGTCTCCGATTATAATATAGTTTTATTATATCATAGGCTTGGTACCTGGTCCTGTTTGTCTCCGACTAATATAGTTTTATTATATCATAGGCTTGGTACCTGGTCCTGTTTGTCTCCGACTAATATAGTTTTATTATATCATAGGCTTGGTACCTGGTCCTGTTTGTCTCCGACTAATATAGTTTTATTATATCATAGGCTTGGTACCTGGTCCTGTTTGTCTCCGACTAATATAGTTTTATTATATCATAGGCTTGGTACCTGGTCCTGTTTGTCTCCGACTAATATAGTTTTATTATATCATAGGCTTGGTACCTGGTCCTGTTTGTCTCCGACTAATATAGTTTTATTATATCATAGGCTTGGTACCTGGTCCTGTTTGTCTCCGACTAATATAGTTTTATTATATCATAGGCTTGGTACCTGGTCCTGTTTGTCTCCGACTAATATAGTTTTATTATATCATAGGCTTGGTACCTGGTCCTGTTTGTCTCCGACTAATATAGTTTTATTATATCATAGGCTTGGTACCTGGTCCTGTTTGTCTCCGACTAATATAGTTTTATTATATCATAGGCTTGGTACCTGGTCCTGTTTGTCTCCGACTAATATAGTTTTATTATATCATAGGCTTGGTACCTGGTCCTGTTTGTCTCCGACTAATATAGTTTTATTATATCATAGGCTTGGTACCTGGTCCTGTTTGTCTCCGACTAATATAGTTTTATTATATCATAGGCTTGGTACCTGGTCCTGTTTGTCTCCGACTAATATAGTTTTATTATATCATAGGCTTGGTACCTGGTCCTGTTTGTCTCCGACTAATATAGTTTTATTATATCATAGGCTTGGTACCTGGTCCTGTTTGTCTCCGACTAATATAGTTTTATTATATCATAGGCTTGGTACCTGGTCCTGTTTGTCTCCGACTAATATAGTTTTATTATATCATAGGCTTGGTACCTGGTCCTGTTTGTCTCCGACTAATATAGTTTTATTATATCATAGGCTTGGTACCTGGTCCTGTTTGTCTCCGACTAATATAGTTTTATTATATCATAGGCTTGGTACCTGGTCCTGTTTGTCTCCGACTAATATAGTTTTATTATATCATAGGCTTGGTACCTGGTCCTGTTTGTCTCCGACTAATATAGTTTTATTATATCATAGGCTTGGTACCTGGTCCTGTTTGTCTCCGACTAATATAGTTTTATTATATCATAGGCTTGGTACCTGGTCCTGTTTGTCTCCGACTAATATAGTTTTATTATATCATAGGCTTGGTACCTGGTCCTGTTTGTCTCCGACTAATATAGTTTTATTATATCATAGGCTTGGTACCTGGTCCTGTTTGTCTCCGACTAATATAGTTTTATTATATCATAGGCTTGGTACCTGGTCCTGTTTGTCTCCGACTAATATAGTTTTATTATATCATAGGCTTGGTACCTGGTCCTGTTTGTCTCCGACTAATATAGTTTTATTATATCATAGGCTTGGTACCTGGTCCTGTTTGTCTCCGACTAATATAGTTTTATTATATCATAGGCTTGGTACCTGGTCCTGTTTGTCTCCGACTAATATAGTTTTATTATATCATAGGCTTGGTACCTGGTCCTGTTTGTCTCCGACTAATATAGTTTTATTATATCATAGGCTTGGTACCTGGTCCTGTTTGTCTCCGACTAATATAGTTTTATTATATCATAGGCTTGGTACCTGGTCCTGTTTGTCTCCGACTAATATAGTTTTATTATATCATAGGCTTGGTACCTGGTCCTGTTTGTCTCCGACTAATATAGTTTTATTATATCATAGGCTTGGTACCTGGTCCTGTTTGTCTCCGACTAATATAGTTTTATTATATCATAGGCTTGGTACCTGGTCCTGTTTGTCTCCGACTAATATAGTTTTATTATATCATAGGCTTGGTACCTGGTCCTGTTTGTCTCCGACTAATATAGTTTTATTATATCATAGGCTTGGTACCTGGTCCTGTTTGTCTCCGACTAATATAGTTTTATTATATCATAGGCTTGGTACCTGGTCCTGTTTGTCTCCGACTAATATAGTTTTATTATATCATAGGCTTGGTACCTGGTCCTGTTTGTCTCCGACTAATATAGTTTTATTATATCATAGGCTTGGTACCTGGTCCTGTTTGTCTCCGACTAATATAGTTTTATTATATCATAGGCTTGGTACCTGGTCCTGTTTGTCTCCGACTAATATAGTTTTATTATATCATAGGCTTGGTACCTGGTCCTGTTTGTCTCCGACTAATATAGTTTTATTATATCATAGGCTTGGTACCTGGTCCTGTTTGTCTCCGACTAATATAGTTTTATTATATCATAGGCTTTGGTACCTGGTCCTGTTTGTCTCCGACTAATATAGTTTTATTATATCATAGGCTTGGTACCTGGTCCTGTTTGTCTCCGACTAATATAGTTTTATTATATCATAGGCTTGGTACCTGGTCCTGTTTGTCTCCGACTAATATAGTTTTATTATATCATAGGCTTGGTACCTGGTCCTGTTTGTCTCCGACTAATATAGTTTTATTATATCATAGGCTTGGTACCTGGTCCTGTTTGTCTCCGACTAATATAGTTTTATTATATCATAGGCTTGGTACCTGGTCCTGTTTGTCTCCGACTAATATAGTTTTATTATATCATAGGCTTGGTACCTGGTCCTGTTTGTCTCCGACTAATATAGTTTTATTATATCATAGGCTTGGTACCTGGTCCTGTTTGTCTCCGACTAATATAGTTTTATTATATCATAGGCTTGGTACCTGGTCCTGTTTGTCTCCGACTAATATAGTTTTATTATATCATAGGCTTGGTACCTGGTCCTGTTTGTCTCCGACTAATATAGTTTTATTATATCATAGGCTTGGTACCTGGTCCTGTTTGTCTCCGACTAATATAGTTTTATTATATCATAGGCTTGGTACCTGGTCCTGTTTGTCTCCGACTAATATAGTTTTATTATATCATAGGCTTGGTACCTGGTCCTGTTTGTCTCCGACTAATATAGTTTTATTATATCATAGGCTTGGTACCTGGTCCTGTTTGTCTCCGACTAATATAGTTTTATTATATCATAGGCTTGGTACCTGGTCCTGTTTGTCTCCGACTAATATAGTTTTATTATATCATAGGCTTGGTACCTGGTCCTGTTTGTCTCCGACTAATATAGTTTTATTATATCATAGGCTTGGTACCTGGTCCTGTTTGTCTCCGACTAATATAGTTTTATTATATCATAGGCTTGGTACCTGGTCCTGTTTGTCTCCGACTAATATAGTTTTATTATATCATAGGCTTGGTACCTGGTCCTGTTTGTCTCCGACTAATATAGTTTTATTATATCATAGGCTTGGTACCTGGTCCTGTTTGTCTCCGACTAATATAGTTTTATTATATCATAGGCTTGGTACCTGGTCCTGTTTGTCTCCGACTAATATAGTTTTATTATATCATAGGCTTGGTACCTGGTCCTGTTTGTCTCCGACTAATATAGTTTTATTATATCATAGGCTTGGTACCTGGTCCTGTTTGTCTCCGACTAATATAGTTTTATTATATCATAGGCTTGGTACCTGGTCCTGTTTGTCTCCGACTAATATAGTTTTATTATATCATAGGCTTGGTACCTGGTCCTGTTTTTGTCTCCGACTAATATAGTTTTATTATATCATAGGCTTGGTACCTGGTCCTGTTTGTCTCCGACTAATATAGTTTTATTATATCATAGGCTTGGTACCTGGTCCTGTTTGTCTCCGACTAATATAGTTTTATTATATCATAGGCTTGGTACCTGGTCCTGTTTGTCTCCGACTAATATAGTTTTATTATATCATAGGCTTGGTACCTGGTCCTGTTTGTCTCCGACTAATATAGTTTTATTATATCATAGGCTTGGTACCTGGTCCTGTTTGTCTCCGACTAATATAGTTTTATTATATCATAGGCTTGGTACCTGGTCCTGTTTGTCTCCGACTAATATAGTTTTATTATATCATAGGCTTGGTACCTGGTCCTGTTTGTCTCCGACTAATATAGTTTTATTATATCATAGGCTTGGTACCTGGTCCTGTTTGTCTCCGACTAATATAGTTTTATTATATCATAGGCTTGGTACCTGGTCCTGTTTGTCTCCGACTAATATAGTTTTATTATATCATAGGCTTGGTACCTGGTCCTGTTTGTCTCCGACTAATATAGTTTTATTATATCATAGGCTTGGTACCTGGTCCTGTTTGTCTCCGACTAATATAGTTTTATTATATCATAGGCTTGGTACCTGGTCCTGTTTGTCTCCGACTAATATAGTTTTATTATATCATAGGCTTGGTACCTGGTCCTGTTTGTCTCCGACTAATATAGTTTTATTATATCATAGGCTTGGTACCTGGTCCTGTTTGTCTCCGACTAATATAGTTTTATTATATCATAGGCTTGGTACCTGGTCCTGTTTGTCTCCGACTAATATAGTTTTATTATATCATAGGCTTGGTACCTGGTCCTGTTTGTCTCCGACTAATATAGTTTTATTATATCATAGGCTTGGTACCTGGTCCTGTTTGTCTCCGACTAATATAGTTTTATTATATCATAGGCTTGGTACCTGGTCCTGTTTGTCTCCGACTAATATAGTTTTATTATATCATAGGCTTGGTACCTGGTCCTGTTTGTCTCCGACTAATATAGTTTTATTATATCATAGGCTTGGTACCTGGTCCTGTTTGTCTCCGACTAATATAGTTTTATTATATCATAGGTCCTTGTCTCCGTAATATAGTTTTATTATATCCTTGGTACCTGTTCCTGTTTGTCTCCGACTAATATAGTTTTATTATATCATAGGCTTGGTACCTGGTCCTGTTTGTCTCCGACTAATATAGTTTTATTATATCATAGGCTTGGTACCTGGTCCTGTTTGTCTCCGACTAATATAGTTTTATTATATCATAGGCTTGGTACCTGGTCCTGTTTGTCTCCGACTAATATAGTTTTATTATATCATAGGCTTGGTACCTGGTCCTGTTTGTCTCCGACTAATATAGTTTTATTATATCATAGGCTTGGTACCTGGTCCTGTTTGTCTCCGACTAATATAGTTTTATTATATCATAGGCTTGGTACCTGGTCCTGTTTGTCTCCGACTAATATAGTTTTATTATATCATAGGCTTGGTACCTGGTCCTGTTTGTCTCCGACTAATATAGTTTTATTATATCATAGGCTTGGTACCTGGTCCTGTTTGTCTCCGACTAATATAGTTTTATTATATCATAGGCTTGGTACCTGGTCCTGTTTGTCTCCGACTAATATAGTTTTATTATATCATAGGCTTGGTACCTGGTCCTGTTTGTCTCCGACTAATATAGTTTTATTATATCATAGGCTTGGTACCTGGTCCTGTTTGTCTCCGACTAATATAGTTTTATTATATCATAGGCTTGGTACCTGGTCCTGTTTGTCTCCGACTAATATAGTTTTATTATATCATAGGTTTGGTACCTGGTCCTGTTTGTCTCCGACTAATATAGTTTTATTATATCATAGGCTTGGTACCTGGTCCTGTTTGTCTCCGACTAATATAGTTTTATTATTATATCATAGGTTTTATTATATCATTGGTACCTGGTCCTGTTTGTCTCCGACTAATATAGTTTTATTATATCATAGGCTTGGTACCTGGTCCTGTTTGTCTCCGACATAATATATAGTTTTATTATATCATAGGCTTGGTACCTGGTCCTGTTTGTCTCCGACTAATATAGTTTTATTATATCATAGGCTTGGTACCTGGTCCTGTTTGTCTCCGACTAATATAGTTTTATTATATCATAGGCTTGGTACCTGGTCCTGTTTGTCTCCGACTAATATAGTTTTATTATATCATAGGCTTGGTACCTGGTCCTGTTTGTCTCCGACTAATATAGTTTTATTATATCATAGGCTTGGTACCTGGTCCTGTTTGTCTCCGACTAATATAGTTTTATTATATCATAGGCTTGGTACCTGGTCCTGTTTGTCTCCGACTAATATAGTTTTATTATATCATAGGCTTGGTACCTGGTCCTGTTTGTCTCCGACTAATATAGTTTTATTATATCATAGGCTTGGTACCTGGTCCTGTTTGTCTCCGACTAATATAGTTTTATTATATCATAGGTTTGGTACCTGGTCCTGTTTGTCTCCGACTAATATAGTTTTATTATATCATAGGCTTGGTACCTGGTCCTGTTTGTCTCCGACTAATATAGTTTTATTATATCATAGGCTTGGTACCTGGTCCTGTTTGTCTCCGACTAATATAGTTTTATTATATCATAGGCTTGGTACCTGGTCCTGTTTGTCTCCGACTAATATAGTTTTATTATATCATAGGCTTGGTACCTGGTCCTGTTTGTCTCCGACTAATATAGTTTTATTATATCATAGGCTTGGTACCTGGTCCTGTTTGTCTCCGACTAATATAGTTTTATTATATCATAGGCTTGGTACCTGGTCCTGTTTGTCTCCGACTAATATAGTTTTATTATATCATAGGCTTGGTACCATAGGCTTGGTACCTGGTCCTGTTTGTCTCCGACTAATATAGTTTTATTATATCATAGGCTTGGTACCTGGTCCTGTTTGTCTCCGACTAATATAGTTTTATTATATCATAGGCTTGGTACCTGGTCCTGTTTGTCTCCGACTAATATAGTTTTATTATATCATAGGCTTGGTACCTGGTCCTGTTTGTCTCCGACTAATATAGTTTTATTATATCATAGGCTTGGTACCTGGTCCTGTTTGTCTCCGACTAATATAGTTTTATTATATCATAGGCTTGGTACCTGGTCCTGTTTGTCTCCGACTAATATAGTTTTATTATATCATAGGCTTGGTACCTGGTCCTGTTTGTCTCCGACTAATATAGTTTTATTATATCATAGGCTTGGTACCTGGTCCTGTTTGTCTCCGACTAATATAGTTTTATTATATCATAGGCTTGGTACCTGGTCCTGTTTGTCTCCGACTAATATAGTTTTATTATATCATAGGCTTGGTACCTGGTCCTGTTTGTCTCCGACTAATATAGTTTTATTATATCATAGGCTTGGTACCTGGTCCTGTTTGTCTCCTAATATAGTTTTATTATATCTAATATAGTTTTATTATATCATAGGCTTGGTACCTGGTCCTGTTTGTCTCCGACTAATATAGTTTTATTATATCATAGGCTTGGTACCTGGTCCTGTTTGTCTCCGACTAATATAGTTTTATTATATCATAGGCTTGGTACCTGGTCCTGTTTGTCTCCGACTAATATAGTTTTATTATATCATAGGCTTGGTACCTGGTCCTGTTTGTCTCCGACTAATATAGTTTTATTATATCATAGGCTTGGTACCTGGTCCTGTTTGTCTCCGACTAATATAGTTTTATTATATCATAGGCTTGGTACCTGGTCCTGTTTGTCTCCGACTAATATAGTTTTATTATATCATAGGCTTGGTACCTGGTCCTGTTTGTCTCCGACTAATATAGTTTTATTATATCATAGGCTTGGTACCTGGTCCTGTTTGTCTCCGACTAATATAGTTTTATTATATCATAGGCTTGGTACCTGGTCCTGTTTGTCTCCGACTAATATAGTTTTATTATATCATAGGCTTGGTACCTGGTCCTGTTTGTCTCCGACTAATATAGTTTTATTATATCATAGGCTTGGTACCTGGTCCTGTTTGTCTCCGACTAATATAGTTTTATTATATCATAGGCTTGGTACCTGGTCCTGTTTGTCTCCGACTAATATAGTTTTATTATATCATAGGCTTGGTACCTGGTCCTGTTTGTCTCCGACTAATATAGTTTTATTATATCATAGGCTTGGTACCTGGTCCTGTTTGTCTCCGACTAATATAGTTTTATTATATCATAGGCTTGGTACCTGGTCCTGTTTGTCTCCGACTAATATAGTTTTATTATATCATAGGCTTGGTACCTGGTCCTGTTTGTCTCCGACTAATATAGTTTTATTATATCATAGGCTTGGTACCTGGTCCTGTTTGTCTCCGACTAATATAGTTTTATTATATCATAGGCTTGGTACCTGGTCCTGTTTGTCTCCGACTAATATAGTTTTATTATATCATAGGCTTGGTACCTGGTCCTGTTTGTCTCCGACTAATATAGTTTTATTATATCATAGGCTTGGTACCTGGTCCTGTTTGTCTCCGACTAATATAGTTTTATTATATCATAGGCTTGGTACCTGGTCCTGTTTGTCTCCGACTAATATAGTTTTATTATATCATAGGCTTGGTACCTGGTCCTGTTTGTCTCCGACTAATATAGTTTTATTATATCATAGGCTTGGTACCTGGTCCTGTTTGTCTCCGACTAATATAGTTTTATTATATCATAGGCTTGGTACCTGGTCCTGTTTGTCTCCGACTAATATAGTTTTATTATATCATAGGCTTGGTACCTGTTTGTCCTGTTTGTCTCCCTGTTTGTCTCCTGCTAATCCTGTTTGTCTCCGACTAATATAGTTTTATTATATCATAGGCTTGGTACCTGGTCCTGTTTGTCTCCGACTAATATAGTTTTATTATATCATAGGCTTGGTACCTGGTCCTGTTTGTCTCCATGACCTAATATAGTTTTATTATATCATAGGCTTGGTACCTGGTCCTGTTTGTCTCCGACTAATATAGTTTTATTATATCATAGGCTTGGTACCTGGTCCTGTTTGTCTCCGACTAATATAGTTTTATTATATCATAGGCTTGGTACCTGGTCCTGTTTGTCTCCGACTAATATAGTTTTATTATATCATAGGCTTGGTACCTGGTCCTGTTTGTCTCCGACTAATATAGTTTTATTATATCATAGGCTTGGTACCTGGTCCTGTTTGTCTCCGACTAATATAGTTTTATTATATCATAGGCTTGGTACCTGGTCCTGTTTGTCTCCGACTAATATAGTTTTATTATATCATAGGCTTGGTACCTGGTCCTGTTTGTCTCCGACTAATATAGTTTTATTATATCATAGGCTTGGTACCTGGTCCTGTTTGTCTCCGACTAATATAGTTTTATTATATCATAGGCTTGGTACCTGGTCCTGTTTGTCTCCGACTAATATAGTTTTATTATATCATAGGCTTGGTACCTGGTCCTGTTTGTCTCCGACTAATATAGTTTTATTATATCATAGGCTTGGTACCTGGTCCTGTTTGTCTCCGACTAATATAGTTTTATTATATCATAGGTTTGGTACCTGGTCCTGTTTGTCTCCGACTAATATAGTTTTATTATATCATAGGCTTGGTACCTGGTCCTGTTTGTCTCCGACTAATATAGTTTTATTATATCATAGGCTTGGTACCTGGTCCTGTTTGTCTCCGACTAATATAGTTTTATTATATCATAGGCTTGGTACCTGGTCCTGTTTGTCTCCGACTAATATAGTTTTATTATATCATAGGCTTGGTACCTGGTCCTGTTTGTCTCCTGCTAATATAGTTTTATTATATCATAGGCTTGGTACCTGGTCCTGTTTGTCTCCGACTAATATAGTTTTATTATATCATAGGCCTGGTCCTGTTTGTCTCCGACTAATATAGTTTTATTATATCATAGGCTGGTACCTGGTCCTGTTTGTCTCCGACTAATATAGTTTTATTATATCATAGGCTTGGTACCTGGTCCTGTTTGTCTCCGACTAATATAGTTTTATATATCATAGGCTATGGTCATTTGTCTCCGACTAATATAGTTTTATTATATCATAGGCTTGGTACCTGGTCCTGTTTGTCTCCGACTAATATAGTTTTATTATATCATAGGCTTGGTACCTGGTCCTGTTTGTCTCCGTTTTATTATATCATAGGCTTGGTACCTGGTCCTGTTTGTCTCCGACTAATATAGTTTTATTATATCATAGGCTTGGTACCTGGTCCTGTTTGTCTCCGACTAATATAGTTTTATTATATCATAGGCTTGGTACCTGGTCCTGTTTGTCTCCGACTAATATAGTTTTATTATATCATAGGCTTGGTACCTGGTCCTGTTTGTCTCCGACTAATATAGTTTTATTATATCATAGGCTTGGTACCTGGTCCTGTTTGTCTCCGACCATAGGCTTGGTACCTGGTCCTGTTTGTCTCCGACTAATATAGTTTTATTATATCATAGGCTTGGTACCTGGTCCTGTTTGTCTCCGACTAATATAGTTTTATTATATCATAGGCTTGGTACCTGGTCCTGTTTGTCTCCGACTAATATAGTTTTATTATATCATAGGCTTGGTACCTCGTCCTGTTTGTCTCCGACCTAATATAGTTTTATTATATCATAGGCTTGGTACCTGGTCCTGTTTGTCTCCGACTAATATAGTTTTATTATATCATAGGCTTGGTACCTGGTCCTGTTTGTCTCCGACTAATATAGTTTTATTATATCATAGGCTTGGTACCTGGTCCTGTTTGTCTCCGACTAATATAGTTTTATTATATCATAGGCTTGGTACCTGGTCCTGTTTGTCTCCGACTAATATAGTTTTATTATATCATAGGTTTGGTACCTGGTCCTGTTTGTCTCCGACTAATATA
>NC_134827.1:114386013-114450650 GCF_004210375.1 Tachypleus tridentatus
TCATATGTATTGTTAGTGTTGCTGTTTTTAACGTTGACTGGAAAGTATGGTTTATATAATTCCATGTTATTTGTTACGTGGTCACGAATATTGCAATGGGCTTGAGTTCTGTTTTGAATTTCGCGCAAAGCTACACGAGAAATAGCTGCGCTAGTCGTCCCTAATTTAGCAGTGCAAGACTAGATGGAAAGAAACTATTTTACCAACAAATAGTGGGATTAACCGTGACATTATAATAATATACTTTTCAAATAATTTGTGTAATTCTTCTTTTTGACTTGCATCCCTAAATGTCTGTAACTTTGGGTTGTTTATTCAAATGTTCCATAGTTCTTATATTAGCATTATCTCGAAGAATCCAGTTATATTATTCCGCCCTTCGTTTCTTTCAGCGGAATATTACTTAACTAACTGTTGTACAGTAATACTTATTTTGATATTTCAGTTATGAGGTTAGTTGGTTGTTATTTAGCGCAAAATTACACAATCTGTTTATTCTTTATTACAATATTAGTCGATAGATGTGCTTTTGTAGCATTCTTTATATCTCACTGGTAACCGAAGTTTTCTTGAAAATAAGCCTAACAGAAAATTTTATTAAATTTATTGAAATACGTTGTAAGGTTATCCGGTATATAAACCACTGCTGTTGTGTTTTTTTTACTTAAATTTAAAGCAGATCTGTCAACAGCTTATTCTAATTTCGTTTTATTTTTAAACATCCATATTTACATCAGAAACGTTTGCGTACAATATGAAATACCGTAAACCAGAAAAACCCCTCCTGAGGTGTTTTACTTTAGTAGAACAACTGTAATTCTACCCTTTCGCGTGAAAATATGTTTGTCTGGATTTATTTGAAATCACACACACACTATATATGTAGACGGTTTCTTTAACGAAGAAATTGTTCCAAACGAGGATCATTTACACATCACATCTGATGTTAAACAGTAGGATCTATTTATTCTAAACAAATCTACATAAACATCCTTACACAAAGAAAAAAATTGAAATGTTGCATTAAAACATTATAGATTAATTACAATCAAATATTGGCAACACTAAACTTGTTATTTTTAATATGATATGATCTATTTATATTCTTTTATCAGTGGTGTTCCTACGAGTTGTAAAGTGGGGGTACTTGGCTTGACACGATGAGGGATTGAAAATATAAAGAGTAGCTCCCCATGGAGTGTGGGGAAAATATCCTTCCCACAAAATTAATATAATTATACAATCTGCAGTTCATGCATAAGTCAAATATATTCTGATGCCTCTTCTAATGTAACCAGTTGTTCAAACACTGTTCACTACCACATAATTTACTAAACTACTAACATATGATGTGAAGTTTCATTTAAAACTTAACCTTGAAAAACTAAGAGCAACCATTAACACTCTTAGTTTCTATAATAGTGAGAGCATAACAAAGTTTAACTATGTTTTTTTTTTTCAGTTTTCAAATACGAAACTTTTAGGTTCTTGTGTGTTATAACTGTGTTATATAAAATTGACCTCAGAGATGAATATGGTGAACAGTTGCAAAAGTTTTAACAACCAGACGAATTCTGGATGAAAAAAATTATCTTAACATCAAATCCCATCAGCAAAAATCCAGTATGTTTCTTATGGTGTCTGTATATATATGTATACTCTTCAAAAAAAGAAACGCAAAAGGCAAAATTTGAGACATATTGTTAACAAGTTTATTCCGGGTAGTTCTGTATGACATGTGTGAAATTTTGCACATTCACTGCTGAACATCCAAAGTCTGCAAAGGCGAAGTACACGCTCACTCGTTGAAGTTTAACGTCACTCAACGTCAATAACGAGTATGCCCCCCGTGAGCATCAATAACTGCTTGGCATCTCCTGCCCATGGAAGCGATGAGATGACGAATCACATCCTGTGGAATGGCTGTCCACTCAGCCTGCAAAGCTGCTGCAAGCTGAGGTAGAGTCTGCAGTTGAGGTTGTCGCCGTCGCAGACGTCGTCCAACTCGTCCCAAAGATGTTCGGTGGGGTTTAATTCTGGTGATCTGGAGGGCCAGGGAAGAACGTTGATGTTGTGGTGTCTCAAGAAGACAGTGGTGAGTCGGGCTGTGTGAGGACGGGGGTTGTCATGTTTAAAAACGTCGTTGACGTTCACCATGATGGGTTGAACATGGGGGCCTAAGAATCTCGTCGACGGTTGCGTACGGTCTGATCGGAAATCCTACGCAGCCCTGGTAAGGTTGAGGCAGTAAACGTCGCAGTGGTGGTCCTATCACGAAGGTGACGTAACCGGATGTAGCGATCTTGTGCGGGCGTGGTCACACGAGGTCTATCCGGATCGTGGACGGTCACAAGTTGATCCATGTTGTTGGTGACGATTCCATAGCCTTGTGATGGAGCTTGGGTGAACATTCACAGTTCTGGCAACATCTGATCGAGATTCGCCTGCTTCCAAACGACCAATGGCGTTGTTGCGTTGTGCTTCAGTCCGTCTTAGTGTAACTGTATTGCGTGTCTGTGGCTTAACACTGAGCTATGGAAACCGAGAACCCGTCACTTTTATAGGGATTTTGCACAAGTTGCACTTGCAGAACATTCAGATCTCTCAAACAAATTTATTGGACACGAATGCGTTTCGGCGAGAAATCCAATGTTTACCTCCGTTTTCAAAGTGCACAACTTTTATTGTCATTTTGGTCTGACAATCAGTGCCTTAACACATGTAACATCACATACTCTGAGCTTGTGACGTTATTACATATATTTCTCTTTAAAATAACAAAAATATCCCTTTTGCGTTTCTTTTTTTGAAGATTATATATTATACTATACAAATTAAAAAAAACTTTTGCATTTGAATACCAGACATCCTGTCTTTACTAACTTTACATATAGCATACATTTGTTCAATAATCATGGTATATACCAAACGCCCTCTACTCTATAAACCTCGCATGTACTAGACATCATCTATTCTATAAACCTATAATGTACCAGACATCCTCTATTCTATAAACATGGCATGTACCAGGCATCGTCTATCCTATAAATCTTGCATGTAACAAACATCTTTTATTCTATAAACCTGGCATGTATCAGACATCCTCTATCCTATAAACCTGGCATGTACCAGACATCCTCTTTCCTATAAACCTTGCATGTACCAGACATCCTCTATTCTGTAATCCTGGCATGTACCAGACATCCTCCATCCTATAAACCTGTTATGTACTAGACATCATCTATTCTATAAACCTGGAATGTACCAGACATCCTCTATCATATAAGCCTTGCATGTACCAGACATCGTCTATCCTATAAACCTGGCATGTACCAGACATCCTCTATCCTATAAACGTGGCATGTACCAGACATCCTCTATCCTATAAACGTGGCATGTACCAGACATCCTCTATCCTATAAACCTTGCATGTACCAGACATCCTCTATTCTATAAACCCGGCATGTACCAGGCATCCTCTATCCTATGAACCTTGCATGTACCAGACATTCTCTATCCTAAAAACCTTGCATGTACTAGACAGCCTCTATTCTATAAACCTGGCATGTACCAGACATCCTCTATTCTATAAACCTTGCATGTACCAGACATCCTCTATTCTATAAACCTGGCATGTACCAGACATCCTCTATCCTATAAACCTGTTATGTACTAGACATCATCTATTCTATAAACCTAAAATGTACCAGACATCCTCTATCCTATAAACGTGGCATGTACCAGACATCCTCTATCCTATAAACCTTGCATGTACCAGACATCCTCTATTCTATAAACCCGGCATGTACCAGACATCCTCTATCCTATAAACGTGGCATGTACCAGACATCCTCTATCCTATAAACCTTGCATGTACCAGACATCCTCTATTCTGTAATCCTGACATGTACCAGACATCCTCTATCCTATAAACCTGGAATGTACTAGACATCATCTATCCTATAAACCTGGTATGTACCAGACATCATCTATTCTATAAACCTGGCATGTACCAGACATCCTCTATCCTATAAACCTTGCATGTACCAGACATCCTCTATTCTGTAATCTTGGCATGTACCAGACATCCTCTATCCTATAAACCTGGCATGTACCAGACATCCTCTATCCTATAAACCAGGCATGTACCAGACATCCTCTATTCTATAAACCTGGCATGTACCAGACATCCTCTATTCTGTAATCCTGGCATGTACCAGACATCCTCTATCCTATAAACCTGGAATGTACTAGACATCATCTATCCTATAAACCTGGTATGTACCAGACATCCTCTATCCTATAAACGTGGCATGTACCAGACATCCTCTATCCTATAAACGTGGCATGTACCAGACATCCTCTATCCTATAAACCTGTCATGTACCAGACATCCTCTATCCTATAAACCTTGCATGTACTAGACATCCTCTATCCTATAAACCTTGCATGTACCAGACATCCTCTATTCTATAAACCCGGCATGTACCAGACATCCTCTATCCTATGAACCTTGCATGTACCAGACATTCTCTATCCTAAAAACCTTGCATGTACTAGACAGCCTCTATTCTATAAACCTGGCATGTACCAGACATCCTCTACCCCATAAACCTTGCATGTACCAGACATCCTCTATTCTATAAACCTGGCATGTACCAGACATCCTCTATCCTAAAAACCTGGCATGTACAAGGCATCCTCTATCCTATAAACCTTGCATGTACTAGACATCCTCTATCCTATAAACCTTGCATGTACCAGACATCCTCTATTGCATAAACCTGGCATGTACCAGACATCCTCTATTCTATAAACCTGGCATGTACCAGACATCCTCTATCCTATAAACCAGGCATGTACCAGACATCCTCTATTCTATAAACCTGGCATGTACCAGACATCCTCTATCCTATAAACCTTGCATGTATCAGACATCCTCTATCCTATAAACCTTGCATATACTTGACATCCTCTATCCTATAAACCTTGCATATACTTGACATCCTCTATCCTATAAACCTTGCATGTACCAGACATCCTCTATTCTATAAACCTGGCATGTACCAGACATCCTCTATCCTATAAACGTGGCATGTACCAGACATCCTCTATCCTATAAACCTGTCATGTACCAGACATCCTCTATCCTATAAACCTTGCATGTACTAGACATCCTCTATCCTATAAACCTTGCATGTACCAGACATCCTCTATTCTATAAACCCGGCATGTACCAGACATCCTCTATCCTATGAACCTTGCATGTACCAGACATTCTCTATCCTAAAAACCTTGCATGTACTAGACAGCCTCTATTCTATAAACCTGGCATGTACCAGACATCCTCTACCCCATAAACCTTGCATGTACCAGACATCCTCTATTCTATAAACCCGGCATGTACCAGACATCCTCTATCCTATGAACCTGCATGTACCAGACATTCTCTATCCTAAAAACCTTGCATGTACTAGACAGCCTCTATTCTATAAACCTGGCATGTACCAGACATCCTCTACCCCATAAACCTTGCATGTACCAGACATCCTCTATTCTATAAACCTGGCATGTACCAGACATCCTCTATCCTAAAAACCTGGCATGTACAAGGCATCCTCTATCCTATAAACCTTGCATGTACTAGACATCCTCTATCCTATAAACCTTGCATGTACCAGACATCCTCTATTGCATAAACCTGGCATGTACCAGACATCCTCTATTCTATAAACCTGGCATGTACCAGACATCCTCTATCCTATAAACCAGGCATGTACCAGACATCCTCTATTCTATAAACCTGGCATGTACCAGACATCCTCTATCCTATAAACCTTGCATGTATCAGACATCCTCTATCCTATAAACCTTGCATATACTTGACATCCTCTATCCTATAAACCTTGCATGTACCAGACATCCTCTATTCTATAAACCTGGCATGTACCAGACATCCTCTATCCTATAAACCTTGCATGTACAAGACATCATTTATTCTATAAACCTGGCATGTACCAGACACCTTGTCTTTAGTAACATAATGCATATTACACAATGTACCTTTTATGAACCTATATTTTTACCAAAGACAGCTGTTTTCTTCTATCAACTTTCCAAATAGTTATTAGTACTAAGGAAGCATTAATTACATTAAGGAATGTAATTTTATCAGGTAAAACAATATTATGCAGGTTACCATAGAAATATGTACCAAAGAAGAACAACTTGAAAACAAGCAGAACACATGTGTACAAATACCGTTATAAAAATTACATAGTATTTGAAACAGCCCACAACATTTAACACACTGAATCTGGTAGACAGCTAGTTTAGCTATTTGGAGACAAACAAGACACGATCTACACAAGCTGTTAACACAGACGAACAAGACACGATCTACACAAGCTAACTGTGAACACAGACGGACAAGACAAGATCTGCACAAGCTAACTGTGAACACAGACGAACAAGACACGATCTACACAAGCTGTTAACACAGACGAATAAGACACGATCTACACAAGCTGTTAACACAGACAAACAAGACACGATCTACACAAGCTAACTGTGAACACAGACAGACAAGACAAGATCTGCACAAACTAACTGTGAACACAGACGAACAAGACACGATCTACACAAGCTGTTAACACAGGCGAATAAGACACGATCTACACAAGCTGTTAACACAGACAAACAAGACATGATCTACACAAGCTGTTAACACAGACGAACAAGACACGATCTAGACAAGCTCACTGTTAACACAGGACAAGACACAATCTACACAAGCTGTGAACACAGATGAACAAGACACGATCTACACAAGCTGTGAACACAGACGGACAAGACAAGATCTGCATAAGCTAACTGTGAACACAGATGAACAAGACACGATCTACACAAGCTCACTGTTAACACAGATGGACAAGACACGATCTACACAAGCTGTGAACACAGATGAACAAGACACGATCTACACAAGCTGTGAACACAGATGAACAAGACACGATCTACACAAGCTGTTAACACAGACAAATAAGACACGATCTACACAAGCTGTTAACACAGACAAACAAGACACGATCTACACAAGCTAACTGTGAACACAGACAGACAAGACAAGATCTGCACAAACTAACTGTGAACACAGACGAACAAGACACGATCTACACAAGCTGTTAACACAGGCGAATAAGACACGATCTACACAAGCTGTTAACACAGACAAACAAGACATGATCTACACAAGCTGTTAACACAGACGAACAAGACACGATCTATACAAGCTAACTGTGAACACAGATGGACAAGACAAGATCTGCACAAACTAACTGTGAACACAGACGAACAAGACATGATCTACACAAGCTGTTAACACAGACGAACAAGACACGATCTAGACAAGCTCACTGTTAACACAGGACAAGACACAATCTACACAAGCTGTGAACACAGATGAACAAGACACGATCTACACAAGCTGTGAACACAGACGGACAAGACAAGATCTGCATAAGCTAACTGTGAACACAGATGAACAAGACACGATCTACACAAGCTCACTGTTAACACAGATGGACAAGACACGATCTACACAAGCTGTGAACACAGATGAACAAGACACGATCTACACAAGCTGTGAACACAGATGAACAAGACACGATCTACACAAGCTCACTGTTAACACAGATGGACAAGACACGATCTACACAAGCTGTTAACACAAGACAAGACACGATCTACACAAGCTAGCTGTGTATGTGGTTTACTTCATCAAGTATAAAGTAATTGTGAACTGAGATAATTTTAATTTACAGCTGTGATATAATTACTTGTACATATTAATATATTGTAACTTAAAGTACCTTACAGAAAGAAGACAATGCTAAAGAAGTTGAACTTAAGATGTATTTCCACAAATAATAGTTAATGAAAACACATCAAATTAACTCCATTAATACCATTTCAAAGAGGTAATTGAATCACATTCTATGTTTGTAAAACAGTAGTAAGGCTAAATCTTAGGTTTCATAATGTTAACAATTAACACAACTTTCCTTTAATGACTATTTAATCAGGGCTTGTATAGCACATTAAAATTCTGAGCTGTGCATATCATATTAACTGTGTTGATTGTTAATCACAGTGTAATTAGCAAAAATATAATATCTATAGGGTTTTGCATCCATGTACTTCAACATATAGTAACCTATATTAATTTAAGCATGTGAATAAATATTGTAGGTGACATCACATAGTGTTAAACGAAGTACAAGTATTAAAAAAATCTGTTTTTGTATTCAAACATCTAGATATAAAAACAGCTGTGACTCTGTCGAGAAATATATCTAGGTATAAAAACAGCTGTGACTCTATACAGAAATATATACAGGTATAAAAACAGCTGTGACTCTGTCGAGAAATATATCTAGGTATAAAAACAGCTGTGACTCTATACAGAAATATATCTAGGTATAAAAACAGCTGTGACTCTGTCGAGAAATATATCTAGGTATAAAAACAGCTGTGACTCTGTCGAGAAATATATACAGGTATAAAAACAGCTGTGACTCTGTCGAGAAATATATCTAGGTATAAAAACAGCTGTGACTCTGTCGAGAAATATATCTAGGTATAAAAACAGCTGTGACTCTGTCGAGAAATATATACAGGTATAAAAACAGCTGTGACTCTGTCGAGAAATATATCTAGGTATAAAAACAGCTGTGACTCTATTGAGAAATATATCTAGGTATAAAACAGCTGTGACTCTATAGAGAAATATATCTAGGTATAAAAAACAGCTGTGACTCTGTAGAAAAATATATCTAGGTATAAAAAACAGCTGTGACTCTGTCGAGAAATATATCTAGATATAAAAACAGCTGTGACTCTATACAGAAATATATCTAGGTATAAAAACAGCTGTGACTCTGTCGAGAAATATATCTAGGTATAAAAACAGCTGTGACTCTATTGAGAAATATATCTAGGTATAAAAACAGCTGTGACTCTATAGAGAAATATATCTAGGTATAAAAACAGCTGTGACTCTGTAGAAAAATATATCTAGGTATAAAAACAGCTGTGACTCTGTCGAGAAATATATCTAGATATAAAAACAGCTGTGACTCTATACAGAAATATATCTAGGTATAAAAACAGCTGTGACTCTGTCGAGAAATATATCTAGGTATAAAAACAGCTGTGACTCTGTAGAGAAATATATCTAGGTATAAAAACAGCTGTGACTCTATTGAGAAATATATCTAGGTATAAAAACAGCTGTGACTCTATAGAGAAATATATCTAGGTATAAAAACAGCTGTGACTCTGTCGAGAAATATATCTAGGTATAAAAACAGCTGTGACTGTAGAGAAATATATCTAGGTATAAAAACAGCTGTGACTCTATTGAGAAATATATCTAGGTATAAAAACAGCTGTGACTCTATAGAGAAATATATCTAGGTATAAAAACAGCTGTGACTCTGTAGAGAAATATATCTAGGTATAAAAACAGCTGTGACTCTATGGAGTAATATATCTAGGTATAAAAACAGCTGTGACTCTATAGAGTAATATATCTAGGTATAAAAACAGCTGTGACTCTATAGAGAAATACATCTAGGTATAAAAACAGCTGTGTCTCTATCGAGAAATAAAACTGGGTATAAAAACAGCTGTGACTCTATAGAGAAATATATCTAGGTATAAAAACAGCTGTGACTCTATCGAGAAATATATCTAGGTATAAAAACAGCTGTGACTCTGTCGAGAAATATATCTAGGTATAAAAACAGCTGTGACTCTATCGAGAAATATATCTAGGTATAAAAACAGCTGTGACTCTATAGAAAAATATATATAGGTATAAAAACAGCTGTGACTCTATGGAGTAATATATCTAGGTATAAAAACAGCTGTGACTCTATGGAGTAATATATCTAGGTATAAAAACAGCTGTGTCTCTATAGAGTAATATATCTAGGTATAAAAACAGCTGTGACTCATTAGAGTAATATATCTAGGTATAAAAACAGCTGTGACTCTATAGAGAAATATATATAGGTATAAAAACAGCTGTGACTCTATCGAGAAATATATATAGGTATAAAAATAGCTGTGACTCTATAGAGTAATATATTTTTTACAATGTCTGAAAGAAAAATCACTGCTTAGACAAAGAGATATATGTAAACCCAGTCAGGTTTCAGTCATGTGAAAAGTTAGGACACCCTATGAAAGCCTGTGTATTTTTGTAACATTTTTGGATATAAAGATATTTAATATCAATTTTAACAATACTGAGAGATTATAGGAATATAACTAAACAATTAAAACTGAAGAAAAGACTTTTCAAGATCTTCTGTAAAGGTAATTCTTCAAAAATGCATATTGTAACTGAGGAAAAAGTTAGGACACCCTACCCCCTAAGAGCTAGTGTTACCCCTTTGACTGAAATAGCTGAAGTAAGATGCTTCTTGTAGCCATCTACCAGTCTCTGACATCAGTCTGAAGGAAGTTTGCCCCACTCCTCAATGCAGAATTCTTTCAGCTGTGAGATGTTTGAGAGGTTTCTTGCATGTACAGCCCGTTTCAAGTCACCCCACAGCATCTCAATGGGATTAAGATCCGGGCTTTGACTCGGCCATTCCAGGACTCACCATTTCTTAGTTTTCAGCCAGTCCTTAGTGGATTCACTGGTATGTTTTGGGTCATTGTCATGTTGCAAGGTCCAGTTCAACTTCAGCTTTAATTTTCTTACAGATGGTCTTACATGATCCTCAAGCACCCTCTGATACACAGTAGAATTCATGGTGGATTCTATGATTGTGAGCTGTCCAGGTCCTGCTGCAGCAAAGCATCCCCAAACCATGACACTTCCACCTCCATGCTTCACAGTTGGTATGAGGTTCTTTTACTGGAATGTTGTATTTGGTTTACACCAAACATGTCCCCTGTTCTGGTGTCCAAATAATTAAATTTTGGACTCATCTATCCACAGAACATTAATCCAGAAGTCCTGGTCTTTGTCTACATTCTCTCTGGCAAACTTCAGTCTGGCCTTGATGTTTCTCTTAGAGAGCAAAGGTTTCCTCCCATGAAAGTTACACTTGTGCAGTCTCTTTCTGATTGTAGAGGCATGCACTTTCACATCAACAGTAGCCAGAGACTGCTGTAGGTCCCGTGATGACATGTTAGGGTGTTTGGAGACCTCTTTTAGCATCTTGCGGTCTGCTCTCGGGGTGAACTTGCTTGAACGACCAGACCTAGGCATGTTGGCAGTTGTTTTGAAAGCCCTCCACTTGTTGACTATTTTCTGGACAGTAGAATGGCTGATTTCAAAATCCTTTGGGATCTTTATAGATCCCTTACCAGACTCATAAGCTGCTACAATTTTCTTTCTGAAGGCCTCAGACAGCTCTTTTGCTCTCACCATGGTGCTCACTCTCACTTCAACAGTCAGGAGCACACCAAACTAAATGTCTGAGATTTAAATAGAGCAAGCCTCATTCAAAATGCTGAGTAACGATCTTCTAATCATGTGCACCTGGTGTGATACACCTGAGTGTGAGTTGAACTATTTTAAGTGGGAATAAATGTGGGTGTCCTAACTTTTCCTCAGTTATAATATGCATTTTTGTAGAATTACATTTACAGAAGATCTTGAAAAGTCTTTTCTTCAGTTTTAATTGTTTAGTTATATTCCTATAATATCTCAGTATTGTTAAAATTGAGATTAAATATCTATACATCCAAAAATGTTAAAAAAATACACAGGCTTTCATAGAGTGCCCTAACTTTTTCACATGACTGTATATAAACAAATATATTTTAAAAGTTATATGTACAAGAAAAAAGTCACATAACCAGGTATACACGAGAGATATTACATTCTGGCATAAGAAAACAATATACATAAAGCTATATGCAGAAGTTTTAATGTAGCTGGAGTTCCATTTTAGCACTTAAACTTAGAGCAAAGTCTTATATTTAAGAAACTAACAATATATACAGCTGTTATTCAATTTAAACGCAAATTAAGTCTTTCATAACCAAACTCACAAAATCTCAGATAAATATACATTTTGACAGAGAAATGACATTTTGTGATCCCTTGTGTCTACTGATAGAATTTTCTCAGACCACCCAGCTTACACTCTCCCTCAGGAGCTGGCATTAGGCACTATGCGACTGCTACAGCTCAACAGTAAGTTTCTGAGTATTAAAATGGTGAAATGTTTTTCATCATACATCACATAGTTTTTCAACACACAGAATGATATTATAATAAAATACATTTTATAATTTCATTGTTTGTTATACATATTATACAATAAAGATTGTTTTTTTTCAATCCTTTGTGTTAGCAGGATAAGAAGTGTGAAGGGATTATAAAAAGATAAAGTTGTTAATATTGCTTGTAGACAATTATTATTAAAACTGAAGTTACTGGAGATATGAGTAATGTAAATATAATACCCAGTTGTTGTATATACAACAAAGTATATACAAAAAATAAAAAAAGAAAGGTATAATATCCAAATACATACTCATCAAAACATGATACATATATACAGATATGTATGAAAAAACATTGTGAAAACTGGCAAATAGCACCATCTCACTCATTAAAATATTATCTTTTCAAAAACATTAGCCTTATGTTCACACTGTCAATACTGATTCAACCAATGAGGAACAACTGCCCAGCAGGTTTTCAACATTCTGTCTCGCCAAGAAAGTTTTGGAGAAGAAGAGGTAATATGGGATATTGACCACAGTAAACCAGTGGAACTTATCTTTGTTAATAACAAATATTACTTCCGTTTAATAAACAAGTAAGATCTGAATTACTCATAAAAAAATGGAATTTACAAGTGGTGTTTTGTTTTTGAAACAGGCTTTTAAAATATTTTATTTACAATTCCTACAAAAACATCCTACTCTGAAAATTTCTTAGCTTATGTCCTAAAATCTATGTAACAATGTATATCTAGTTTTGATATCAGTGACAATGTATATCTAGTTTTGATATCAGTAACAATGTATATCTAGTTTTGATACAAGTAACAATGTATATCTAGTTTTGATATCAGTAACAATGTATATTTAGTTTTGATATCAGTAACAATGTATATCTAGTTTTGATATCAGTAACAATGTATATCTAGTTTTGATATCAGTAACAATGTATATTTAGTTTTGATATCAGTAACAATGTATATCTAGTTTTGATATCAGTAACAATGTATATTTAGTTTTGATATCAGTAACAATGTATATCTAGTTTTGATATCAGTGACAATGTATGTCTAGTTTTGATACAAGTAACAATGTATATCTAGTTTTGATACAAGTAACAATGTATATCTAGTTTTGATATCAGTAACAATGTATATTTAGTTTTGATATCAGTAATAATGTATATCTAGTTTTGATATCAGTAACAATGTATAATTCGTTTTGATATCAGTAACAATGTATATTTAGTTTTGATATCAGTGACAATGTATGTCTAGTTTTGATACAAGTAACAATGTATATCTAGTTTTGATATCAGTAACAATGTATATCTAATTTTGATATCAGTGACAATGTATGTCTAGTTTTGATACAAGTAACAATGTATGTCTAGTTTTGATATCAGTAACAATGTATATTTCGTTTTGATATCAGTAACAATGTATATTTAGTTTTGATATCAGTAACAATGTATATCTAGTTTTGATATCAGTAACAATGTATATTTAGTTTTGATATCAGTGACAATGTATGTCTAGTTTTGATACAAGTAACAATGTATATCTAGTTTTGATATCAGTAACAATGTATATTTAGTTTCGATATCAGTAATAATGTATATCTAGTTTTGATATCAGTAACAATGTATAATTCGTTTTGATATCAGTAACAATGTATATTTAGTTTTGATATCAGTGACAATGTATGTCTAGTTTTGATACAAGTAACAATGTATATCTAGTTTTGATATCAGTAACAATGTATGTCTAGTTTTGATACAAGTAACAATGTATATCTAGTTTTGATATCAGTAACAATGTATATTTCGTTTTGATATCAGTAACAATGTATATTTAGTTTTGACATCAGAAACAATGTATATCATTGTAATAAGTTGGGTGATAAAACTCCCTTCAACTGAAAATTGTGAAGTTTCTATAGACCCACAGATAAATTACACTATTGGATACATAAAGCAAAACAAACAGGTTCTGTTACTTCATAAGAACCTGTAAGTTTTACATTCAGAGTACCTTTTCTAAATAACCAGTCCTTGAAAACACAGAAGAGTTTCAAGGCTTGTGGCACATCAATCACTTGAAAGTGGATAATAAACACAACTGTCTCACAACACTGCTGTAACTAAAGAAGTCACATGAGTCTAATACCACGAAGTAAAAAATATACTGGAATTCATAAATGTCTGTTTCAGTGACAACAACCATCTACAAAACTTACTACAGGTGTGTTGCATGTTTGACTGAGTAATAGTTCAGGCATTGGAGTAAAATATAAATCAGATTTATATAGAAGGAGAGTTGTGAGCAGTGAACAACAACTGCTTGTCCAGGTGGCATTTGTCTTCATTCTATAGAATTTAATGGGCCAATACGTGTTTAAATACAGACTTGATACTGTGAAAATTAACTTCATGTTTTTATCTGTACCCATAAAAAGAACGCTTTACTTGGGTAAGAATCACACAACTTTCAAGAGGAAGTATTAACATAATAACGTTGACAACGATGGACATCCATCAGGGTAGAAGGAAACCTACCTTTTCAATGTAAATCCTTGAGCTTTGCATGTAAGGTAATGTATAAAGTTTATTTCATAGAATATGACTTTATTAACAAAGAGAGATAGAAGAGAACTTAACAAACTGGCAGCAACCAGCACACATGCTGCTCTTCCTAATGAGTACATGATTGTAGCTTGTTCCATCTGGAAAAGGCAAAATAAACAGAAAACTTAATTACCTCAAACAATCAGTGATATTTCAAAAGAAACGTAAATTCTGTTAAACTCTTGGACTACACTAGTGTCTTTATTTTGTTAAACTCTTGAACTACACTAGTGTCTTTATTTTGTTAAACTCTTGAACTACACTAGTGTCTATATTTTGTTAAACTCTTGAACTACACTAGTGTCTTTATTTTGTTAAACTCTTGAACTACACTAGTGTCTTTATTTTGTTAAACTCTTGGACTACACTAGTGTCTTTATTTTGTTAAACTCTTGAACTACACTAGTGTCTTTATTTTGTTAAACTCTTGGACTACACTAGTGTCTTTATTTTGTTAAACTCTTGAACTACACTATTGTCTTTATTTTGTTAAACTCTTGAACAACACAAGTGATCCTGAAAAGGAAGAAGGAAATTGGAGAGAGGGTAAAAAGAGTAAGATGAAATCCTCTAATAGAACACCACACATTTGAACTTTGGGGAGGAAAGGCCTGCTCTGATGAACAAAATTTGTTACATGAATTATCACCAATCTGAACCTTACCAGGAAGTTACTGGAACCATTGTCTGCACAATATGTGTCACCACAAAAAAGATGGAACTGTAATCCAGCAGAAAACTGGGACAGGCAGAGCTGTGAAAAGTAAGGTTGAGAGACAGGAAAATGAGCCATGCCCAGTTCCTATGGGGATCAATGGAGTACCCAGAGGGAAAGATGGGTCACTGTTGGACAGAAGCCACCCATGAATTCAAGGACAGAGCAACTATGTCACACTCAAAATGTCATAAAAATGGGGCTATAAGAAGGCCCTGTGCACATGGAGCCTGGCAACAGGTCTGTGAAAATGTTGTCATGACCCAAAATCCTGAAGAGAAGTGAACCACATGTAGTGCCAGAACTGAAAACAACATACAGCCTATAGTGGAAGGGAAAGGAGAAAGCAGGTCTCCAGAACATTCCATAGGGTTTCCATGAACAGCCTCAGAAAGAACTGAGGTGAGGTATTACAGAGTGTCAGATGGAGGCCAAGAATGGAAAATGGGGTATGGGGGAAGAAAAACTGGGGTCCATCCACCCAAACAGGTGAAACAGAGCTCACAACTGGTAGTCTGGAATTTGTAAACCTGCCCCAAAAGTCACAAGGGTGGATGAAACCAAAGCAGATGGGAGACTGGGCATACTAATGCTACCAATCAATGGGGAAGCAAAAACACAGTGGAAATCTGAACATAAGGGAAGGGGAAAACAAAGGAGAGAGGCAAAAATAACAGGGAAGATCAAAATAACTTTGGAAGGAGATAAAATATCACATACTCCAGATATACTTTCCAAGAAAGTCAAAAAGAATCCTCAGAAAGATGTGAGAAGGCATGGCAAACTTCCAGGAGGAGGAGGCAAAATGGTGTCAGTCTGTGCCTAAAATGAGTTTAAAGTGAAGGAAGAAGAAAGGGTAAAAAAGAAGACCATGCATCTGCCCCATACTGCCCTGTGAATAAAGACTGAAATATCTAAAGAATGGCTTAACAGACAAGTGATACACACCCAAGCTGGTAACAGGAACTTCAGAATTTATATTAGACACTCAACCAGCAAAAAAATGTAAGACAAACAAAGATAAATTAAATACTGTAAAATAAAAGTGATATTAAATTAAATTCAACTAAAGTAAAAAAGTTAAATCACATTTAGGGTAAAATAAGTGGAATAAAGACAGACATGTGAACTAAAATACTGCCAAACAAGAAATGATAGTTTGTACAGGTTCAAGTCTTCATATCTGTATAGACAAGAATACTTATGTAATCTGTACAGGTTCAAATATTCATATCTGTATACACAAGAATACCAATGTAATCTTTACAGATTTAAGTCTTCATATCTGTATAGACACAAATACTAATGTAATCTGTAGAGGTTCAAGTCTGCATATCTATATAGACAAGAATACTTACATAATCTTTACAGGTATAAGTCTTCATATCTGTATAGACAAGAATACTAATGTAATCTGTAGAGGTTCAAGTCTGCATATCTAAATAGACAAGAATACTTACATAATCTTTACAGGTTTAAGTCTTCATATCTGTATAGACAAGAATACTTATATAATCTGTACAAGCTCAAGTCTTCATATCTATATAGACAAGAATAATTATGTAATCTTCACAAGTTCAAGTCTTCATATCTGTATAGACAAGAACACCTACATAATATTTACAGGTTCAAGTCTTCATATCAGTACAGACATGAATACTTATGTAGTATTTACAGGTTTAAGTCTTCATATCTGTATAGACAATAATACTTACATAATCTTTACAGGTTCAAGTCATATCTGTATGGACAAAAATACTTACATAATCTTTACAGGTTCAAGTCTTCATATCTGTATAGACAAGAATACTTATGTAAACTTTACAGGTTCAAGTCTTCATATCTGTATAGACAAGAATACTTACATAATCTTTACAGGTTCCCGTTTTCATATCTGTATAGACAATAATACTTACATAATCTTTACAGGTTCAAGTCTTCATATCTGTGTAGACAATAATACTTACATAATCTTTACAGGTTCAAGTCTTCATATCTGTATAGACAAGAATACTTACATAATCTTTACAGGTTCAAGTCTTCATACCTGTATAGACAATAATACTTACATTATCTTCAAAGGTTCAAGTCTTCATATCTGTATAGACAATAATACTTACATAATCTTTACAGGTTCAAGTCTTCATATCTGTGTAGACAATAATACTTACATAATCTTTACAGGTTCAAGTCTTCATATCTGTATAGACAAGAATACTTACATAATCTTTATAGGTTCAAGTCTTCATACCTGTATAGACAAGAATACTTACATAATCTTTATAGGTTCAAGTCTTCATATCTGTATAGACAATAATACTTACATAATCTTTACAGGTTCAAGTCTTCATATCTGTTTAGACAAGAATACTTATGTAAACTTTACAGGTTCAAGTCTTCATATCTGTACAGACATGAATACTTATGTAATATTTACAGGTTCAAGTCTTCATATCTGTATAAACAAGAATACTAATGTAATCTGTAGAGGTTCAAGTCTTCATATCTGTATAGACAAGAATACTAACATAATCTTTACAGGTTCAAGTTTTCATATCTGTATAGACAATAATACTTACGTAATCTGTACAGATTCAAGTCTCATATCTATATAGATAATAATACTTACATAATCTTTACAGGTTCAAATCTTCATATCTGTATAGACAATAATACTTACATAATCTTTATAGGTTCAAGTCTTCATATCTGTATAGACAATAATACTTACATAATCTTTACAGGTTCAAGTCTTCATATCTGTATAGACAAGAATACTTACGTAATCTTTACAGGTTCAAGTCTTCATATCTGTATAGACAAGAATACTTACATAATCTTTACAGGTTCAAGTCTTCATACCTGTATAGACAATAATACTTACGTAATCTTTACAGGTTCAAGTCTTCATATCTGTATAGACAAGAATACTTACATAATCTTTACAGGTTCAAGTCTTCATACCTGTATAGACAATAATATTTAAGTATTCTTTACAGGTTCAAGTCTTCATATCTGTATAGACAAGAATACCTACATAATCTTTACAGGTTCAAGTCTTCATATCTGTATGGACAAGAATACTTATGTAATGTTTACAGGTTCAAGTCTTCATATCTATATGGACAAGAATACTTGAATAATCTTTACAAGTCTTCATTTGTGTATAAAAGAATACTTAAGTAATCTTTGCAGAATTGGTTTATCATACTCTCAGAACAAAGTTTCAAGTCTTCATGTCTTGTTCCTTTTGGAAACATGAAATTTGGGTAAAAAATAAAGAACTCAAGCAGAGAAACAGAATTATCACAGGCAGTGTGGGTGAATGTTATATTTATAAAAGTCATTTGGAAATAAATAAACACTAAAACTCCATTGATCTGGAAAGGTGAACCTTTCTAGACTTCTTGAACAGCAATTGAAAATATAATTCTTTAAAATTACTTTATATCTGTGGTCTAACCAGAGCAAAACATTTCGATTACAGAAATATAACCTGTGAAACGTTTGTGCTGGGAAAAAAACGTAAGCTCACAAACTGTCAACTAGTAGCAGTTACTGCACGGAAGTCTTGCAATATCAAACACAAGTTACTAACATTTCTAAATGTAATTATTATACTTAATTTGGAAAAGTTATTAAATCAAAAACCATACATATGAGTGTCGTCTGGTAAAGTAAAGTTACACACCTGTTAATAAGTTACTTAAAACTATGGAGATTAAGAGATTTATAACACAGATCTGGTCACGTTTTGATCCAGGGAACAAAAGTTACAAGTGGCCCGTACCATAGTGAGTGAAGTCAACACGCTATTTATAAACGTCAGAAACCTCCACATGGTTACACAATCTCCAGCTTACAAGAAAAGCAAACGTTATAACAACCAAAAGATTAACATCCACACTAGCTCAATAATGTAGGTGACCACTAAATACAGGGGTAAAAAACAATACCTGTTAACTATAACAGTAACATTCACCTGCACATGTATTAATACCTGTTACTATAAAAGTAACATTCATACTTTGGGGAGAGAAACATTTATGTTATTACAACAGTAACATTTTATAAGATATAAAGCATAGTATAACAAACGATATTTTGTAAGAGTAAGGGCAGGGTATGACAAAAGACATGCAATAAGACTAAGGGCAGGGTATGACAAACGATATTTGATAACAATTAAAGCGGGTATCAGAAATGATATTTTGTAAGACTCAAAGCAGGGTATGACAAAAGATATTTTATAAGAGTTAAAGTAGGGTATAATAAACGATATTTTATAACAGTTAAATCAGGGTAAGAGAAACGATATTTTATAAAAGTTAAAGCAGGGTTTGATAAACGATATTTTATAAGAGTTAAAACTGTATGATAAAGGATATTTTACAAAATTAAAGCAATGTGTAATAAAGAATATTTATAAGAGTTAAAGCAAGGTATAATAAACCATATTTTATTAAAGTTAGACCAGGGGATGATAAACGATATTTTATAAGTGTTAAAACAGGGTATGACAAAAATATTTTATAAGAGTTGAAGCGGTGTATGACAAACGATATTTTATAAGAGTTAAAGGAGGATAAGATAAATGATATTTTATAAGAGTTAAAGTAGTGTTGATAAAAGATATTTGATAACAGTAAAAGCAGGTTACGATAAACGATATTTTTCTAAGAGTTAAGGCTGTGTATGACAAACGGTATTTTATAAGAGTTAAAGCAGGGTACGATAAATGATATTTTATAAGAATTGTTTGGTGAACACGATCTTACTCGTTTAGTGGACACTGTCCTAATTGTCTAGTGTATACGGTCGTTATATTTTGGTGAACAACTTCAGATTTACCATGAAGACTGTACACATTAGTTAAATAACTTTAGGGAAGTGTTAATGTACACCATTACTGTTCCATTTAACACGTAAAGAATCTACGTGTTTCAAATATTTTAAACTTATTTATTGGGTAACATTGTATTTGAATACCATACTTTTCTCTAGCGGATATTTCTCTCGTGGACGTGTCATACAGTTTGGCTACTGCAGTGAAATTCCACTAAGAACACAGTTAGTTGGAAAAATAAGTTGTTACTCTTTCTTGGTAAATATGTCATAAAGTAACTATAAATTAATGTGGTGTAAGGATATGATTGTTAAATATTGTGTGTAATAAAGACAGATCTGTCACGAATGGTCACAATAAAATCAATGACTTCTATCATTAGTTCTGTGTTTCAGAGAATCCAACTGGGCTGGTGTCTCACGTTTATCTTGGTTCCTTTTATAAAACCTTTTAACAAATCTTCAAACGATTTTATTATTCTGGAAAATTCCGAAGCTGTGGGTTGTTGGGGTATCATTTTATAAAACCTATTGTTTGTCAGCCCGTTTCTGACTGGGTTTTAGTAAGTGTTTCTCTTTTTTGAATCGAGCGCCTTTATTCGATGGTTCTGTTATTTTCTGATGTGTTTATCTTATGGTGTTACATCACTCCCCTCTTTATTTGACAAGAGAAACGTTCCAAACGACTCTTTTGAGCTGAGGCTGGATAACTCCCGATGTGTTAACGCTATTTTGAAATTTTCTTAAGCATTTGTTCACCTTACCCGAAAAATCTTAAATATTTATTCTGACCTGGTTTCTGTCAAAATTTTAAAATGTGCACAATGACATATGTAGTTGTAACGAATAAGTAATACTTCAAGACTGTTAAATAAATAAAAAAACATAACCATAGAGATGGTTACATGGAGACATCAAACAAGAGTATAAAAAGTGAAACTAGTTTTACTGAGATTTCTACCAGCTCTAACGATCCTAATTTTACTGAGATGTCTGCTAGCCCTAAGGATTGTAGATTTACTGAAATATTCGCTAGTCCTAACGATGCTAGATTTACCGAAATGTCTGCTAGCTCTAAACTAACCAACACTGTCATTCTTCAGCAACTTCTGGACAGTAATAAGTTTGAGTCAACCAAGCAAATGTACATAAATTTATGGAGTGATTGATCAAGTTCTTGATCGTATTTGATTTCTGAGATGCGACATGTTTACGTCAAAGTTTTTAAATGTACTCTCTATTATTTTTTTATCATCGTAAACATGACGAGAGTTCAATTTCCTTCAGTAACAGGCTTAGCGTCTTTCTACCCACTTCAGCTATGAGTTTTAGTGCTTTTGTGAATTTTCGAAAAAGTAAAATATACATGTTTACTTGTTCTTTCAACAGGGTATTTCTGCGTATCTTTCTACCCCTCCCCACTTGCCTACCACATGTTCATGAGAAATGTTCCCCCTTCTCTTTCAATTCCTCAGCCAAGCCGATCGGTCTTTGTGTAATATAGTATGACTCATAAGGCCACGCTATCTGGTTGGCGCCTTGATATGTCCTTTTGTGAAAACTTCCTCAGATAAAACGTAGCGAACTTGTACAATACAATGATTTGAAACCAGTTGCTTTGTTTACAGTGACATCAGGCTACAGTAGATAATAAATCTATAGCGAAAGTGGCCCAATTAATTTAAATACCATGACTTATGAATATTTGTTTTTATAAAGTGGAAATAACAGAAAATCAAGGTAAGTCATTCTCCAGTTTAACAGAAAGAAATAATATTATTTAATAAAATCTTTAGTTACTAAGAGTTAGAATAACTTGAAACATTTGTTGAATAAATTTTATATAATCATCCTTCATTTATTTTCCATCAAAATGGTCAAATAATCATTGCTAACTTATTATGTTAAACTAGGAACTCTGTGTCTTTTAACTTTCTGTAATCTGTCGTGTCTTCGATACACCTATTATTAAATACTACATATTATCTCTGTTGGTATAAGATAAAAATATAATAGGGTTTCAAAAACCTATTATTTTTATTGTGATAGCTCGTTGCAGTAATTTTAGTAAATCAAGTTGTGTTTGGTCGATGTAGCTTCAACAATAGTACATCCTTGTGCATATAAAACTCACAATAATACGAACTGTATTTAGAATGCTGTATTAAATAACGCATAGGTCTAGTGATAAGTACATCAATTATAACCCTGTTTCGTTTGTATGGAAAAGGCGTTCACTTTGTAACAATTGTTGTTTATTTAAGTGGTTATAATAACTGCCTTTATTAACAGTTTAATCCACAATCCGTACTCGTTAGACACGCCCATAAAACACGAAACGAAGTATGTGATTAAATAGATAAGTACTCAATTTAGACCTAATTTTAGTTTTCAATACGAACTACGAGTTAACAAAATAACTTACGACGCTCGCTTGACACATCTACAGATGTCCCTGTAAATGATACATCTCTGTAAACAAGTAGTGTAACCAGGTAAAAGACAGACAACAACCAGGTTTTAATCAAACTTTTAAAAGGCAGGTCATTATTTGGGAGTGTCAGATATTCAACAGAAACAAGGGTTTAGTTGTAAAACCATTCTCATTTATCATATTTTAACTTAATTTCCTAAATGTTTTCAAATCACTTTGAAGCAGCTATATCAGTAGATATAGATGTTGCTACAAAACGTGAGACTCAGCGTTTGTGTGAAAAAACAACTAGTTTTAATTCTGTGAAAAACGCGAACACTGGGCTATTCTTTGTCGAGGTAAAAGCCAAAGTACGGGAACAATAACAGTGACTAAAGTCATATTGTAAATTTGTTCTACCGGCTCATGACGCACAAGCTAAGAGCAGTGGCTGAAGTCTATATTAAACGAATTTATTTTACACGTTTTAGAACCACTGAACATTTACAGATAAAAACGTTATTAAGTGTTAGCGAAACGGAATCCAGAATAGTGTTTAATTTATTGAGATAGATTCATTTATACTCCAAATATATAATAATAAAATGTGTAGGTAAACAGTTACCAAATAAAGTGCTCTTCAGTGTTCAGCGAAAGATGTATCATATTACTTTTAACACGAATTTGGTTGACAAATGTCCAGCCGTTCTTTAAACCAACACTAAAACATGAAGGACGTGCCCACAGCTTTCCTTCCCAACTGATTTTAAGGTTAGTGAAAGATAATGTTTTAAGCAAGAGACGAGAGTCTCATAATATTATGTTTTATACAGATTGGTTTAGACAATTGTGTAGTAGTTGTTTCTGTATAGCTAATACAGAGAGCATAAGACATTGGTATAATCCTTTAACACGTCTTAGCCTAGACTTATTCATCTAGTTTATTTGTGTTTAATGTGTGTTTACAGATTGGATGGTATTTTATATTATATTCACTCTAACCTAGACTTCTTCATCAAGTTCCTCTGTGTTTAATGTGTGTTTACAGATTGGATGGTATTTTATATTATATTCACTCTAACCTAGACTTCTTCATCAAGTTACTCTGTGTTTAATGTGTGTTTACAGATTGGATGGTATTTTATATTATATTCACTCTAACCTAGACTTCTTCATCACGTTTCTCTGTGTTTATTGTGTGTTTACAGATTGGATGGTATTTTATATTATATTCACTCTAACCTAGACTTCTTCATCAAGTTACTCTGTGTTTAATGTGTGTTTACAGATTGGATGGTATTTTATATTATATTCACTCTAACCTAGACTTCTTCATCAAGTTACTCTGTGTTTAAGTGTGTTTACAGATTGGATGGTATTTTATATTATATTCACTCTAACCTAGACTTATTCATCCAGTTCCTCTGTGTTTAATGTGTGTTTACAGATTGGATGGTATTTTATATTATATTCACTCTAACCTAGACTTCTTCATCAAGTTACTCTGTGTTTATTGTGTGTTTACAGATTGGATGGTATTTTATATTATATTCACTCTAACCTAGACTTCTTCATCAAGTTTCTCTGTGTTTATTGTGCGTTTACAGATTGGATGGTATTTTATATTATATTCACTCTAACCTTGACTTCTTCATCAAGTTCCTCTGTGTTTAATGTGTGTTTACAGATTGGATGGTATTTTATATTATATTCACTCTAACCTAGACTTCTTCATCCAGTTCCTCTGTGTTTAATGTGTGTTTACAGATTGGATGGTATTTTATATTATATTCACTCTAACCTAGACTTCTTCATCAAGTTACTCTGTGTTTACTGTGTGTTTACAGATTGGATGGTATTTTATATTATATTCACTCTAACCAAGACTTCTTCATCAAGTTTCTCTGTGTTTTTGTATTTTTAGATTGTAATGTGTTTTTTGATAAGTTATACACCACTGCTACTACTTGTATATAGGTCGTTTCTTCTCGCGAAGAAAACAAACAAAAACAACATAATATACGCATTAGAACTACCATATTTGATATCGTTCTGTAACCTTGACAGTAAACGTTCTGTTCAGTTATTTCGAGAACTTCCAAGGGTTTCAAGGTGAACTGTTGCTGTTTATCTAGCGGTAAAGTTGTTTTAAACTAAGTTAACTAAAAATATATAAAACTGTTTGAAACGTCTGCGTTACGTGATTGGTTGTTTAGAAACATCTCGATATATTAGGTTATATTAACTTTGAAATTTATTGTTTTTATGAACTTAATAACTTTTTCATACACAAATTGTATGACAGGCAGTAATTTTAGTCCCCTAATGGCTATGTGGTGAAGCTGATAGCTTGCAACCTTTATTAAAATGTGCTTCGATACGTATAACAGGCACCCAAGCCCATTGTTTAAAACAATAAACAAAGTGTTATTTATGTTCGTGACTGTTATAGCATTCATTGCACTGAACTGACAAAAAATGTGTGAAAGAATTCATGTTCTGTTCGAAGTACATGAATGATGTATGAACATACGAGGGCTGTTCAAAAAATACGCGGACTGACGTCATAAAACAAAATGTACTTTATTTAGAAGTTACAGGTCTGGGACTCCTTCAAAGTACTCTCCTCCCCAACGCACACACTTATCCCAACGGTGTTTCCACTTGTTGAAACAGTCCTGGTACGCTTCTTTTGTAATGTCCTCCAGCTCCTTCGTCGCATTTGCCTTAATCTCGGGAATCGTCTCTAATCTTCTTCCTTTCAAGGGTCTTTTGAGTTTGGGGAACAAGAAAAATCGTAAGGAGCAAGGTCAGGTGAGTAGGGGGGTGGGGAAGAACAGTGATCGAGTGTTTGGCCAAAAACTCACGAGTTCTGAGGGCTGAATTTCGCAGCAACGCAGTGCATCTTCAATTTTTCGGTCAAAATCTCGTAACAAGATCCAACTGATATCCCACACTCTTCAGCAAGCTCCCTGACAGCCAGACGTCGATTTGCCCGCACCAGGGTGTTGATTTTGTCGACGTGTGGGTCGTCAGTTGACGTGGAAGGACGTCCAGGACGCTCATCATTTTCAATGGACTGTCGACCATCCTTAAAACATTCATGTCACTTGAAACATGCCGTACGCTTCATAGCAACATCACCGTAAGCCGTGTTAAGCATAGCAAAAGTTTCAGTCGCAGATTTTCCAAGTTTAACACAAAATTTCACAGCAAGTCGTTGCTCCTTCAGGTCATTCATTCTGAAATCCGCCAAACGAAAAAATCGCACTTCACTTAAAACCGCGTAGCTAATACACAAATGAAGATATCTGCAATCGGGAAATGGCGTCGTAATCAGCTGATCTGTGCGAACCTAGCGACACCAAGCGGATTCCCCTGGAACCAACTGGAGCCGCGCAATTAAAACAGTCCGCGTATTTTTTTGAACAGCCCTCGTATCTATTAGAGCCATGTCGATATTTGGCATCTGGCGACGTAATTGGTTTTCCGGTATTTCACCAACTTTGGTCGATTGGGCCACATTGTTACTTTTTATCTGTTTGGGAGATTTCAATACATTTTCTGAAGTTGAGGTGTTAAAAACGTTTAAAGTTTTGTGTTAATCTACTAAATTATTGTATAAACTTGGATGAGGTTAACTCGAATAATTTAGCGCCCTCTATTTACTGTGATCGGAGATAGACAGGTACGTTGATGTGTTTGTTTGCTTATAGCAAAGCTACATCCGGCTATCTGCTGACTCCACTGAGAGGAATCAAACACCTGATTTTAGGGAGATAGACGGAGTATATCGTTTGATTAGCAGATACCCAATACAATTAAGTTAATCGGGAAATCGTTCAGACTTTTAATAAATATAACGGAGAAATTCTGACGGTGTTCCATTTGATAACTGATTGTGATAAAACTGAGGTATTGCACTAATTTAAACTGAAACAAATCATAAAATACAACTGGAATAATAATTTCGCCAACTTAAACTCATTTTGATATGAAAAACGCACACATTCGGATTATCAAACCTTTGAAAAGGCTCATGAGATTAAAATAACCTGACATTTACATTTTCACGGAATATCCAATAACTTCTTATCTTGTGCGTATTTATAGTATAGCTTGTCTCCCCTACAATACCAAATTAAATCTTAAATGGCGTTGCTGGATAGATATATTTTTCCACACTTTTTTTCTTGATAGGCATAGCATAAAATAATCATAGGCTTTTACTGTTTCAGTCTCTTTCCTTCCATGGATAATCTCATAGACTTAAGTAAAATCACTTCTTACTTATACATGTGTTCTTAAGAGAAAACAAATAAATACGTGTAAACTGATCCCTAAAGTAACACTTTACTTGACAGAAGTCCTTGTCTCAACATTTCCCAATAATCCGATATCTTTGACCAAAACTGTACATAGTATTCCAAATTAGGCCTAATTGTAGATATTTTTATTTTAATATGTTGACTGCCACGTATTTCAGTTGCTACAATACAACTCTAATGCTTCTTCATTTTGTAACTTTTTCGTGACGCCATTTTGTATCGAAAGTGAAACAATTTGTAAGTAGGTCAGATGCGTGTATGGTGCTGACATCTAGCGTTGAAGTTAGGTATTATTGAGAACGAAGTAACTCGTCCGTGGTACTGTGTTACCGATCGGCTTGGAGAAGTTATCTCGTCTACGGCACTGAACAGGTTAAACAACATATCTGCAAATATGCCCATAAAATCTGAATTATTTAACAACTAGCAGGAGAGAGTTACTATACAAAGTTTATTTTATTGTTTCATACTATTGAGTGTCTTCCCATCTATACTTCATGTTTAATCCAATTACATTAATTTGCGCTTACTTTTAAGTCATTACATAATAAACAATTGATAGAAGCCATTCGATAGTGACTGATTATTTGTAATAGAGCTAGAAAATCTCAAGAGTTGAATGTTACCAGGAAAAATTACCAGTTTGTTAATTTTCCCCATCAGTATCATTAATGTTAACAAGAAAGGTTACACTATGTAACACAAATTTTGTTCCTGGATAGTATGTGTTATTTCTTCATTGCTGATGTTGTAAAAGTACAGAAAATGGCCATTATTCCCTTCAAACTTTGCTTTTCTGACCTGTATGATGAAATTTAGAAATAAACCTATTTTCTATGTAAAAACTGGCAAATTTACACATTTTCATTTACATAAAGTCTGAATAAAACAATATATGAATCAAGATTCACATGTATTTATACTAAAATCATACAAAAATGTTCAGAAGTGAGTAGTTTTTCGAGATTTGCGACTGTAATGTAAATAACTCACGTACCAGTCCCCAAATATAGTCTTCTATCATGTTTTCGTTATACGCTCCCAGGTCACAAAAGCAAAGTTCGAAGAGAAAAATAGGTCTTTTCCAATTACTTTAGGCATAAGCAACTGGGAAATAACACTTTCTGCCCAGGAACAAGAAAAAGTAAACACTTAGTTACCTAGCATTAACTGTTAATAATGTCTTTATTGAACATTGGCAACAGTATGAATATTTTCTAAAACTGTATAAGAATATTGAATTATAAAAAAAAATAATGAATGATAATTTACTTCAAGAGCCAAAATATGCTGTTTCAGAGTCTATAGTGTTTTCTTAGAAAACTAACCTAGATAAATAAAAATAAAAGAAATTTGTATAGGTTCTCTTCCCATTAATATAGTTTAGTGAAATATTTATAGCTGGACTAAACTGGCCTTTACTATATTAACAATATTTAATTGTACACAAACATTGATATATACATATATATACGTATTAGTTACTTATTTTACTATACAAGTTCATTAAAATGTATTTATTTTCACTAAAAAGTAAATATATATGCTATACGTATATACATAGTAGAGACGGCAGATATGTGTATTAAGAACGTTTAATTGAACAAGTAACTACGTTTAGATCTCCTTAGGGTAAACCAGAGGATGTCTAAACATATTTAATATCCATATCAGTCATCTCTGCTTCACATGGGTTCTCCGTCATCATAAACTATTCAAGCATGCTTTTCCTGCGAATTTGATCACGTGCTTATGACGTCTGACCAATCAGAACTTTTTTACAAATAAAATATGTACATATAGTACTTTGGCATATATTAATTACACTTATATTGTTTTTGTTTGAAGGACAGTACAAGTAACATGAAAACTGGGTTTCTCGTCATTATCAAAATGACACATAGAGGGGAGGTAATCAGTTTGTACATAACTTGTTTATTATTGCACAAGACCGCTGTGAGTTGAAGATATAACAAGATATGAGTCCCGTATGTAGTGACGTTGACAATTATCGTTTGTTGACTTATATTTCAAGACTTGCTTAAATATATCAAATACTAAAATCTCAACGTATAAGAGATTACCTCATAAGTTAACGACAAATAAAAAAACTGAACAGAAAACGTAAAAAAAAATTATGATTTATTTTGATAACCACGACACAAAGGACTGCTGCATGTTGTAGCTGCCAAACTTGGCGTGTGGTTTTCGTAGAAGCAACACTCTTGATGTTAATACGTAACGGAGCCAACGATTCGTCAAGGTGACTAACCGCTTATTTGTCTGTTTTATGAACACTGTGACGCGTTCTATCTGTAAATAAATTAAAGAATTGCTTGTACATTAATTTAGTACTGGGATAAAGACAAGAACACAAAACATGAAGTCAAGGTATGGAAGGAGTCCAGTAATAATTAAATATTTTAAAAATTGGGTGCTGAACATTGCCGTAAACAGATGGTGATGTTGAAAAGTGGCGTTGATGAAGGTAGGTTTGTTTTTTATCGTTGCGAAAATACGATTATCTTACCGGTTTCATGGGTGTGTGCTAACTTTGAATACGTTTAAAAATTTGTACTTTTATTTTATTTTTCCACTTCGTATAATTACATCACAAGTTTACTTCCGCTTTAATTTTTACTTGATAAATAAATAAATTATTTTGTTGGAATTATTTCTATGTGTGCCATATATCATATATTTAGTCTCTAACTTTTAACTACAGTACATATCTTTCCGTGATCAGAAATTGTGATAAATACTTGATAAATTTTATGACCTTACAGAAGTTGCCTCGACATATTGTAACACCCTTCCTTCATCCCAACGATTAAATAACTTATTTTTGTTTTGTGCAAAAAAAAAAAAAGTTTTTTCCTCTCTTTTATGTAATGGATATAAAACTTTTCTCAGACGTACAACAAACAAAATTATTTGTCGAAGTTTATAAAGTTAACACATCAACTAACACAGTTCATATTACTGTCAGTTTTTCATGGTTTATCTGGAATTATGATGTATTTTTACGTTTTTATTTGAATTTTGTTTAGGTAAAATAAATATATGTGAAGTATTGTCAAATATATATATTTACAGACATTTTAATGTTTGTATAAACAGTACTGGAAATATTTGTGGTAAATGAATAAAATCCAAACTTGATATTTCTTGAATATGAAAATATTTCATTCTAAGTATCACAAAACATTACCAAGTAAATCCTTTTAGATAAAGAGTTCTTTTCTCAAATGTTTAAAGCTATTTTAATTATTTTTGACTATTATAATATAATATTATTTGCTTCTTCATATATTATAAAATTGTTTCACATGTACATGCCTTATATTTATTCAGTATTTTAAACTTTAGGTCACACACATATAGAATATTTGTATACCAGTTCTCTTACTTTCTTTTCAGAAACACATCATTGAGCATAACCCAATCAGAACTGAAAATGGCAACTCCTACCATTTCTCTGTCACTTCCAACAACATCCACTTCAGATCTTAGCCAGGACAAAATTCTATCCACCAAATGTTCCATCTGCCAGGACACATACACCATTCCTAAACTATTACCTTGCTTTCATACATTTTGCCAACCTTGTCTTGAAAAGATACAAGAATCTCCAGGAAAGATTAAATGTCCAAAGTGTCAAGAAGAGTTTGTATTGACAGATGGTTTGACTGGTCTTTTGTCAAATTATGCAGTTAGCAACATTTTGGAGGCAAATGCAATGGAAGAAGCTACTCAAAGTTGTACTGGCTGTAAAACTAAAGAAAACAATGTAGTGGCTCGCTCGCTGATTGTGCCAATTTCTTGTGTTCGAACTGTGTGATGGCACATCAGTTTATGCACTGCTTTGAAGGACACAGAGTTCTCACAATGGGAGAGTTTCAAAATAATAAAGATGATATTAATCACAAGAAACCTATCTTTTGCTCACACCATAAACTTAAGACACTGGATTTCTTCTGCTGGACCTGTAATGTTGTGATATGTAGTGACTGCACGATCGTGGAACATCCACAGGGGATGCATAACATAGACCATTTGGAAGATATTGAATACAAGCATATCGAACACATGAATTGTTTGATTGAGGATTCCAAGGGCAAACAAACAGATCTACAGAATCGTTTGAAAACAATTGAGCAATCTACTAGCAGCGTTCAGGTTCAGTACGAAAAACTACAGAATAAAATAAAAGACACCCACCAGTTTTACTATGTGGCTGTAGAAGAAAGAAAGAAAGAGATTTTGAAAGAATTAGATGATATTTTCAACTCAAAAATGGTTTCTCTTTCAATGTTTGGACAGAAACTTCGTGATAACGTTAATAAAACACTTGAAGTATGCGACTTCATGGAAAAACTTCTGAAGTTTTCTAGTAGCACGGAAATACTCCTTTTTAAGCATTTATTGACTTCACAATTTCAAAAAATCTTTGAATTTAATCCAGTTGTTGGTTTGGAAGCATCTGAGCTTGAATTTGTATCTAATTATCAGGCTATCCAAATAGGGGTGCGGAACACCTTTGGCTATCTTCAGAATAACTCTGGAATGCAAGTACGATCACAGTCTGTTACGAGGTCAAATGGTGTTATTGGATCAGAACGATCCTGTCAAAATGGAGACCTGCTTGAGCCAAACATGATGACCAAAAGATTTAATCCTGCTGACAGTTTTAATCCTTTTGTGCCCAGTCTCGGACATTGTGTTAAATGGTCAAGTATCTCTTCTGACATTTTTCAGAATGGTGCTGACTCCCCTTCCATTCCCAGCGATCCTGTTTTTGATTTGCCATCCAAGTTGGTTAATTCAAATACATTTCCTTTAAAATCCCAAATGAAGCGTCAAAAAATGATTTACCATTGTAAGTTTGGGGAGTTTGGAGTAATGGAGGGTCAGTTTACAGAACCAAGTGGTGTAGCTGTGAATGCTCAGAGTGATATTATAGTAGCTGACACCAATAACCACAGGATCCAAATATTTGACAAGGAAGGTAGGTTCAAGTTTCAGTTTGGAGAATGTGGGAAAAGAGATGGACAGTTACTGTATCCTAACAGAGTTGCTGTTGTAAAGGTTTCTGGGGATATTATTGTAACTGAGAGAAGCCCAACACATCAGATTCAGATATACAACCAGTATGGACAGTTTGTCCGCAAGTTTGGAGCCAACGTCCTCCAGCATCCAAGAGGTGTCACCGTTGACAATAAAGGTTGTATTATCGTGGTGGAATGCAAGGTGATGCGTGTTCTCATTTTTGATCTTTTGGGCAACATTCATCACAAGTTTGGATGTTCCAAGCACCTGGAGTTCCCAACGGAGTTGTCGCTAACGACAACCAGGAAATATTCATCAGTGATAACAGAGCTCACTGCGTGAAAGTGTTCAACTATGAGGGAACGTTTTTGTGGCAGATTGGAGGAGAAGGAATAACCAACTACCCAATTGGTGTGTGCATTAGTTCTCTTGGAGAAATTCTAGTGGCAGATAATCACAATAATTTCAACATCACCATCTTCACTCAAGATGGACAGTTGGTCAGTGCCCTGGAAAGTAAGGTGAAACATGCCCAATGTTTTGATGTTGCTCGTGTTGAAGACGGTTCTGTTGTGTTGGCAAGCAAAGACTATCGACTGTACATTTATAAATTTCTCGAAACACCAGGAATCGGGTTGTGAAAAAAGGTGAAATACTGAAAAATGGTTGTTTTTGGTCACACTGCACAGAGAGATACAACCTGGTGCTTTACGTTAGGCAAAGTTTGTTATTTTTACTGTGATTCAGTGATTTACGGCATTTGGTATTGTTTACTAAGATGCCTGTCCGTGTAAGCCCATTGTCTGTTTATAAAGAAAACTGATTGGTTGCTTGATTTATTCTACTTACACTATTATCAGCTTCCTTACTCTCAGTAAAATGACATCTGAATGTATGGCAGGCCCAATGCATCTCAATATTCTCTGTGGTTAATTGTTTGTTATTAATGTATGCACTAGTTACTTTCATAGCACCGTAAGTGACCAGTTTGTGTAGAAGTTTTAGTGTTCCCTAACTTGAGTGTTTTATTTTCACACATTTAATATTATTTATTACGAACTACTTTTTACAGTCACGAATATACGTTTATCATTTACATGCCAAAAAACCTGTGGGACCACTTGTTGGAATGTTCCAGTTACCTTCTTCTGATAAATATCTTGTTTACACAAATGGTTTTGTAGACTTTGGACACAGACAAAATTCAGTTATTAAGCTGTTCATAAGTAGGATTTAAAATATGGATCCTTCCGTAAAGGTAACCAACAACAACCATCCATAAACATAAGTTGATGTATCCACTACTAGTTCCTCCCTCTCTAAACATCCTGTATCTTCACCAGTTCTGTTGATTTATTAAGTTATAATTATTGTTTATAAAGAAACGGTGACACGTGCTAGTCACCCCATACTGAACTCTTCATTCTGTCTCAACATGTCCGATAGCATGTTGTTTGACAGTACAACTGTGTAAATATAGCTGCTGATATTATTTTTATACAGGTAAATTTTTATTGACAGTTTTTATGAAGTTTTTCTGTTGTTGTTTTTCCCTTTTGAATAAGTGGGTCACTCAATTTTCAAATTAACATGCTGACATCTCTAGATCTGATGATATAAAATTACTTATATTTTTACCAATGTATGTTTAAATTTCTCTCAGTTATACAAGTGTTTTGCAAGTTAAATGTGATGATAGATTATATTTATGACCACAAAATTTCTAACAACTGTATGTAAACTGTCAACATGGTAACTTGATAAAGTGTGTAACTTAAAAGTATTTGTTATCATAAGAGTAACGTATACACTTCAGATGTAGCAATTTGTCACCTATCTTATTGCTACCATTTTGAAAAGTGTGGATTTAAAGTGTATGATTTTATATACTGGTATTTATGTAATAGTTCCTGTTAAAATTCATTATTAAAACTTACTGTTTAAAGACAATGGTACGAAAAGACAAACTTTTATTTCGAAGACACGGTATTTGTTAAGAAACATACCTTGTTCAGTTCATAACATGCCAGTAACTAATTACCTGGTTAACACAGAGTAACAGTGTGTTAATATAATGAATAACACTGTAAGAGTTGCTGTGTCTGTTCAGTGATCTCAGAAAGACTTTTGTATTTATTGACAGTACTGTGTTAACTGGAAACTTATTTTGAAAAGAATATATTAAATAAAGATTCATCTTCAAATAATTAGAAGTGAAAAATATAAAGTAGTGCTATCTTCTGGTATAGCAAAATAAAGAACAGCTTATTAGAGCAAAGAATGACGACATAGCCTCTGGTACATTAAATGTGTTTTGATGGTATTAAACAGTTGTGACTTACATTTTGTATAACTGTGACCAGTAAACAGAATCAAATGAAAAGTGAATACTCTAAGATACAATAAATATTGAGGCAAATTGTTCATTACTTATTATGTGAAGCTTACAAGTGTAATTTGTAATCTTTCTTGTTGAATTAGTTGTGTAACAAATACTTTGAAAATTGTATTTATCTTTCAAGTTTTGTTTTAAAGTCAATATCTAAGTTACACAAGTAAATGGATCTTTGTATCTTCTATGCACGGATATCCACTATGAAAGTATTTATTTAGCACCGTGTGAAAGTGTAGTTGTAATGATTATGTTCTTAACAAATTTCAGTTTTGTGTAACGTTCTTTCAAAGACAGTAGTAGTTTTATTTCTTGAAATCTACACAATGTTTCTGTTTACATATAAGTGAGGGTTTTTATCAATGTATTAAATGACACTGTATAATTCTTGTCTTCTCCTAACTGTTAAGTTAATCTATATTATTAATTGTAACAAAGAATTGTAGGGATACAGATTTATTTGGAGATTTCAGCTATCTGTGCATCAGACTATTAAACACGAATTATTTAATAAACACATAACAGTTGAATTATATAACATTAAATGTTTTTAATATTTTTCTTCTTGTTTCATTGTTTACAGGTGAGCAGCATAATATGCAACAAAAAAATACATTTCTCACGTTGTTGTGCACGTAACTGGTTTATGGTAATTTGATTTATGATTAAAGACAGTACCAGTTTAATTAGTGTTATATACATATATCTAAACTGACATGACTCAGAGACCATGAAACTTAAAGTGTGTATAACTAATTTTATTTGAAATATCAGTTGTCTTAAAGAGGCCGAAAAAGGGTGAACCCATTGCTTTAGTGATTATAAATGTAATACTTCATTACAATTCATGGTTCTATTTTTGTTTTTATAAGTAGTGGTGGAGTTAGCTATTGTTTCACTAACACGAACATACGTTATATTGTTATTACTGAGTCAAGAAAAACTTAATTACACAATAATCAACATGGAGACAACAACCTAGTCAGAAATAATTCATAATCTACTTACAGTTACTACAACAAAAACCTTTACCCACTAATCTGTGGAATCCTGGCTGTTAACCTTAAAAAATTAGTTATTTCTAACGGCATGATTTAAATATTTCTTGCTTACGTCGGTGATTAGTTTTTTATAAAAAGCTTAAGGAGACTAGTTTATACAAAAAACAATTGGTTTGTGTGACCTTATATTAATGATGGATTGGTATGTGAATTTGTGTACACACCAACAGTTGGTTTGTGTGACCTTATATTAATGATGGATTGGTATGTGAATGCTTGTAAACACCAGTAGTTGTGTTGGTTCCTGACTTTATATAGATGAAGAATTGGTATGTAAATTATTATAAATGCTAACAGTTGGTTTTGTGACCTTATATTAATGATGGATTGGTATGTGAATTTGTGTAAACACCAACAGTTGGTTTGTGTGACCTTATATTAATGATGAATTGGTATGTGAATTTGTGTAAACACCAACAATTGGTTTGTGTGACCTTATATTAATGATGGATTGGTATGTGAATTTGTGTAAACACCAACAATTGGTTTTTGTGACATTATATTAATGATGGATTGGTATGTGAATTTGTGTAAACACAAACAGTTGGTTTGTGTGACCTTATATTAATGATGGATTGGTATGTGAATTTGTGTACACACCAACAGTGTGTTATGGATTATAAACAATCCATATTAATGATGGATTGGTATGTGAATCCTTGTAAACACCAGTAGTTGTGTTGGTTCCTGACTTTTATATAGATGAAGAATTGGTATGTAAATTATTATAAATGCTAACAGTTGGTTCTTGTGACCTTATATTAATGATGGATTGGTATGTGAATTTGTGTAAACACCAACAATTGGTTTTTGTGACATTATATTAATGATGGATTGGTATGTGAATTTGTGTAAACACCAACAGTTGGTTTGTGTGACCTTATATTAATGATGGATTGGTATGTGAATGTGTGTAAACACCAACAGTTGGTTTGTGTGACCTTATATTAATGATGGATTGGTATGTGAATTTGTGTACACACCAACAGTTGGTTTGTGTGACCTTATATTAATGATGGATTGGTATGTGAATCCTTGTAAACACCAGTAGTTGTGTTGGTTCCTGCGACTTTATATAGATGAAGAATTGGTATGTAAATTATTATAAATGCTAACAGTTGGTTCTTGTGACCTTATATTAATGATGGATTGGTATGTGAATTTGTGTAAACACCAACAGTTGGTTTGTGTGACCTTATATTAATGATGAATTGGTATGTGAATTTGTGTAAACACCAACAATTGGTTTGTGTGACCTTATATTAATGATGGATTGGTATGTGAATTTGTGTAAACACCAACAATTGGTTTTGTGACATTATATTAATGATGGATTGGTATGTGAATTTGTGTAAACACAAACAGTTGGTTTGTGTGACCTTATATTAATGATGGATTGGTATGTGAATTTGTGTACACACCAACAGTGTGTTATGGATTATAAACAATCCATATTAATGATGGATTGGTATGTGAATCCTTGTAAACACCAGTAGTTGTGTTGGTTCCTGTGACTCTATATAGATGAAGAATTTGTATGTAAATTATTATAAATGCTAACAGTTGGTTCTTGTGACCTTATATAATGATGGATTGGTATGTGAATTTTTATAAACACCAACAATTGGTTTTGTGACATTATATTAATGATGGATTGGTATGTGAATTTGTGTAAACACAAACAGTTGGTTTGTGTGACCTTATATTAATGATGGATTGGTATGTTAATTTGTGTAAACACCAACAGTTGGTTTGTGTGACTTTATATTAATGATGGATTGGTATGTGAATTTGTGTAAACACCAACAGTGTGTTATGGATTATAAACAATCCATATTAATGATGGATTGGTATGTGAATCCTTGTAAACACCAGTAGTTGTGTTGGTTCCTGTGACTCTATATAGATGAAGAATTGGTATGTAAATTATTATAAATGCTAACAGTTGGATTCTGTGACTTTAAATAGATGATGTATTGGTATGTGAATTCTTAAAAAAACAGGAACAATTGGTTCCTGTGACTTTATACATTTGATGGATTGGTATGTAAATTCTTGTAAACACCAACAATTGTTTTCTGTGACTTTATATTGATGATAGATTGGTGTGTAATTATTATAAACACTAACAATTGGTTCCTGCAACTTTATATAGATGATGGATTGGTGTGTAAATTATTATAAACATGAACAATTGGTTCTTGTGACTTTATATAAATGATGGATTGGTGTGTAAATTATTATAATCACTAAAAGTTGGTTTCTGTGACTTTAAAAGATGATAGATTGGTAGGTGAATTCTTACAAACATAAAAATTGGTTCTTGTGACTATATAGATGATAGCATGGTATGTGAATTCTTATAAACATGAAAAATTGGTTCTTGTGACAATACAGATGATGGATTAGTAAATTATTATAAACACTAACAATTGGTTCCTGTGACTATATAGATTGATTGGTATGTGAATTATTATGAACACTAACAGTTGGTTCTTGTGACTTTATATAGATGATGGATTGGTATGTGAATTCTTGTAAACACCAGCAGTTGGTTGCTGTGACTTTATGTAGATGATGGATTGGTGTGTAAATTATTATAAACACCAGCACTTTGTTCCTATGACTTTATACAGATGTAAGTATAAAGATGATAGATTGGTGTGTAAATTATTATAAACACTAACAATTGGTTCCTGCAACTTCATACAGATGATAGATTGGTGTGTAAATTATTATGAATACTAACAGTTGGTTTCTGTGACTTTAAAAAGATCGTGGATTGGTAGGTGAATTCCTACAAGCATAAAGAATTGATTCTTGTGACTTTATATAGCTGATAGAATGGTATGTGAATTCTTATAAACATGAACAATTGGTTCTTGTGACTATACAGATGATAGATTGGTGTGTAAATTATTATAAACACCAACACTTGGTTTCTGTGACTTTATACAGATGATAGATTGGTGTGTAAATTATTATAAACACCAACACTTGGTTTCTGTGACTTTATACAGATGATAGATTGGTGTGTAAATTATTATAAACACCAACACTTGGTTTCTGTGACTTTATACAGATGATAGATTGGTGTGTAAATTATTATAAACACCAACACTTGGTTTCTGTTACTTTATACAGATGATAGTTTGGTGTGTAAATTATTATAAACACTAAGAGTTGGTTTCTGCAACTTCATATAGATGATGGATTGGTGTTTAAATTATTATGAATACTAACAATTGGTTCTTGTGACTTTATATAGATGATCGATTTGTATATGAATTCTTGTAAACACTAACAACTGGTTCCTCTGGCTTCATATGGATGGATTGGTTTGTAAATTCTTACAAACGTGAACAATTGGTTCTTGCAACTTTATATAGATGGTGGAATGGTGTGTAAATTATTATAAACACCAACACTTGGTTTCTGTGACTTTATACAGATGATAGATTGGTGTGTAAATTATTATAAACACTAAGAGTTGGTTCCTGCAACTTCATATAGATGATGGATTGGTGTTTAAATTATTATGAATACTAACAATTGGTTCTTGTGACTTTATATAGATGATCGATTTGTATATGAATTCTTGTAAACACTAACAACTGGTTCCTCTGGCTTCATATGGATGGATTGGTTTGTAAATTCTTACAAACGTGAACAATTGGTTCTTGCAACTTTATATAGATGGTGGAATGGTGTGTAAATTATTATAAACACCAACAGTTGGTTGCTGTGACTTTATATAAATGACAGATTGGTATGTAAATTATTATAAACATGAACAATTGGTTCATGTAACTTTATATAGATGATGGATTGGTTCCTGTTACTGTAACACCTGAGATACTTAACGTTTGTTACATGATAATAATTACTGTCCTTTATATGTCGTTACCTCACTGTATTAATATATTAAATAAACTATTCAATTGCATCATGAAAATGTTGGTTATTGTTTTGGTATATTAAAAATCCTCAAAACATATTTATAAAACCATGAATACAGACTTTTAACAAAACTAACCTGGATATTATGTCTAAAAGTAACGTAAAAAGTGACTGTACTTCTGAACTAATGATTTAATAAATTCTAATTATTATAAGTTTCAATTTTCTGATGTTTGTTGTGAAGTGCAAAACTACACAAAGGAATACTTGTACCTGTTCACCACAGGTACTGAAACCCAATTTGTTTTCTGACTTACTGACATACCATGACAAATGATCCTTGTAAATGTCTAATCTGTTTATTTCAAAGACTTGGCTTTAGTAATTTAAGATTTACTCTCTAGTCCTGAGATGTATATGATTAATTTACTTTCAGTCAGAAATTATTAATAACACTGATCTTATAATAAAATTCACTATTCTACTGTGTATTGTAAAATGCACCCGTCTTACTCTGACATTATTCTACTGTGTATTGTAAAATGCACCTGTCTCACTCTGACATTATTCTACTGTGTATTGTAAAATGAACTTGTCTCACTCTGACATTATTCTACTGTGTATTGTAAAATGAACTTGTCTTACTCTGACATTATTCAACTGTGTATTGTAAAATGCACTTGTCTTACTCTGACATTATTCAACTGTGTATTGTAAAATGCACTTGTCTTACTCTGACATTATTCTACTGTGTATTGTAAAATGAACTTGTCTTACTCTGACATTATTCTACTGTGTATTGTAAAATGCACTTGTCTTACTCTGACATTATTCTACTGTGTATTGTAAAATGCACCTGTCTTACTCCAACAATGTATTTTCTTTCATTTTGGGAGACTTGTTAAATTTTGACCTTTCATTCTGAAAACTTAAGTTTAACTTTCAATAAGAAAACATCATAAAAGAATACCTGTCAAACCACTGTTTTCAGAAACACTAGTTAGAATTATATACAGAACTTGTACATTGCATTAGAACACTAACTATCCAGAATAAGATATTTACTTAAGTAATTCAATACAAACATTCTAGGTTAAAGTTTGTTGTATTTATTAAGTGACATTACAGAAAGTCCAGTAACTCTTTACAAAATCTGTGCAGTGGAAAACCCATGACGTTGAAATAGTCTCCACTGACCCGTTCTACCAGAGTGCCACCTCTTTCTTGAATACCATAGCCTCCCGCTTTATCCCTGTTCAATGCAAGTTAAAGTAGTTGTGTGTTAAGCTACAGTTATTAGTCTCATACACTGATGTGTTGTATACAAACACGATTGCAACTGGAAAACTAAAAAATGTCCACACAATATAAAACCAAAATTTTCTTTTCAAATCAATTGATACTAAAATTATTGCACATTGATTAGATAATTTTAAGAATACTAAATGTAGTGTAGAACATGTCCTAATAGTTAATCTAAAAAGTTTCAGGTAACACCAATGACCAGGTCATTGTGATGTAAGCTTCATATCCTGGGAGGTGAATTTTTTTTTTTTAAGGCCTAGTAGTATGGTAAAAATCACATTACAATTGATTGTAACATAATTCTTCATTATGGAGTTATTATGCACTTCTGACACTTGAAAATACAGATAGACTGATTAAAAGAAATATTATATAAAACATATGAAAATCTAATGTGATTTTTTCATACCTTCTGTTAGGCCTTAAAATAACACCCCCTTTTGTACCTACTATGTGTGCTTATTTCATGTGCATGCATTAGGTTTCTCATACTATGAACAAACAGAAAATAATACTTTTGGCAGTGTGAAATAAACTAGAAAAATTCAGAAGTATGGGAAAAAAATGTCTATACTAAAGATCTGAGTTGGAGACAGAGCATGTCATCTTAAATGTTCAACCAGCTTTTGTTGTATACAACTATAGAGTATATGTTGACATAGTTGAAGGTTTATTAGACTAACAAATCATATCCTGCAACTGATAATTAATTTTGCTAATGAAATGTTATCATTTCTTGGCTCTGTGTGGTCAGAGTGACAGTTTTAAAAGAAAGCTCTATCGAACAGTGACTTGTGCAAGGCAGAATACAGATCTAAGATCTATGATAATTAAACATCTTCATTTTATCATGAATAACATAATTTTGTTTAGGTTTAACAAAGCAGTTAGCATATGCTATTTTTACTTACATTGGTTCTCCAGTTTCCACGTACATCTTTATCACGTCTGAAGAATGATGTGGCATATAAACATCTGTTGCTTCGTGGAAACGTTTCACATCAAATGTTTCAGGATCTACAAAAATTAAAACATTGTCTTTTGCAAAGTTATGGATTTAAGTAAACTAGAAAACACAGTAAATTCAATACTTTCTTTTTGTTATGGTAATATCATTTTTATTTCATTTAAGAACTTAATATGAACCACATGCACTCACTTTTACTGTGTGTGTGTGTGTGTGTGTGTGTGTGTAATTGGAGAAGTGTAATGTTAATAGTTTGGATACCAGTAAGACCTCACATTTTGAAAAGTTTTGTGTTTACTACTGCAAAAGAATGTTTCACTTCTTAGGTTATCTTCAGGTCGAAATGTTGTTCTCTGCTTTATCAGTAAAAGTGTTAATACCAGCCACCCCGAGATAAATTTTCACTTCAAGTGGGTTTCTCGTCACCATGAATTACTTCACTTATAAATGACTTGTTCTCTGCTTTATCAGTAAAAGTGTTGATACCAGCCACCCCGAGATAAATTTTCACTTCAAGTGGGTTTCTCGTCACCATGAATTACTTCACTTATAAGTGACTTGTTCTCTGCTTTATCAGTAAAAGTGTTAATACCAGCCACCCCGAGATAAATTTTCACTTCAAGTGGGTTTCGTCACCATGAATTACTTCACTTATAAATGACTTGTTCTCTGCTTTATCAGTAAAAGTGTTGATACCAGCCACCCCGAGATAAATTTTTACTTCAAGTGGGTTTCTCATCACCATGAATTACTTCACTTATAAATGACTTGTTCTCTGCTTTATCAGTAAAAGTGTTAATACCAGCCACCCCGAGATAAATTTTCACTTCAAGTGGGTTTCTCGTCACCATGAATTACTTCACTTATAAGTGACTTGTTCTCTGCTTTATCAGTAAAAGTGTTGATACCAGCCACCCCGAGATAAATTTTTACTTCAAGTGGGTTTCTCATCACCATGAATTACTTCATTTATAAATGACTTGTTCTCTGCTTTATCAGTAAAAGTGTTAATACCAGCCACCCCGAGATAAATTTTCACTTCAAGTGGGTTTCTCGTCACCATGAATTACTTCACTTATAAATGACTTGTTCTCTGCTTTATTAGTAAAAGTGTTGATACCAGCCACCCCGAGATAAATTTTTACTTCAAGTGGGTTTCTCATCACCATGAATTACTTCACTTATAAATGACTTGGACAAGTTATAAAACATTGTGATTATTTGGGAAAGTGTTTGAGTAACATATAAAGGACACCTGTTAAAACAAACCTATCTTTAATATATTTATACAAGTCTAACCAACTCATGTATTTTTCTTCTATCCACACATTTCAGTTGCCCATTATACAGATAAACAATTAATTCTTTGTTTCAAATGGTTGGGTGAAAAGAGGGTACCTACTTTCTCCTTCATGAATCCATTTGGCAACACAAATACACTTTCTGTAAATCCTGTTCTCACAATTCAGTCATGTAACATAACCCCCACCACAGTATAGGGACTTCAGTTTATCTCTCAAAATAAGGTAAGATGCTATCGTATGATCCAAATTTTTATGAACCATAATGATATGGAGAAATGTTTCAAGGAAGAAACTACTTATAAACAGTTATAATTAAAGGAAAAATGCTAATTAAACTTATATTTTAACTTACTTTTTACAGATGGTTTTATCAAAGTCACTCCAGTGTATACTGTATGGCACCTTCCACTCAACCTAAGGATAAACAAATTACTGTCGTATTAATGGTTATAGATGGTTTTATCAAAGTCACTCCAGTGTATACTGTATGGCACGTTCCACTGAACCTGAGGATAAACAAACTACTGTTGTTTTAATGGTTATAGATGGTTTTATCAAAGTCACTCCAGTGTATACTGTATGGCACGCTCCACTGAACCTGAGGATAAACAAACTACTGTTGTTTTAATGGTTATAGATGGTTTTATCAAAGTCACTCCAGTGTATACTGTATGGCACGCCCACTGAACCTGAGGATAAACAAACTACTGTTGTTTTAATGGTTACAGATGGTTTTATCAAAGTCACTCCAGTGTATACTGTATGGCACGTTCCACTGAACCTAAGGATAAACAAACTACTGTTGTTTTAATGGTTATAGATGGTTTTATCAAAGTCACTCCAGTGTATACTGTATGGCACGCTCCACTGAACCTAAGGATAAACAAACTACTGTTGTTTTAATGGTTATAGATGGTTTTATCAAAGTCACTCCAGTGTATACTGTATGGCACCTTCCACTGAACCTAAGGATAAACAAACTACTGTTGTTTTAATGGTTATAGATGGTTTTATCAAAGTCACTCCAGTGTATTCTGTATGGCACGTTCCACTGAACCTGAGGATAAACAAACTACTGTTGTTTTAATGGTTATAGATGGTTTTATCAAAGTCACTCCAGTGTATACTGTATGGCACGCTCCACTGAACCTAAGGATAAACAAACTACTGTTGTTTTAATGGTTACAGATGGTTTTATCAAAGTCACCCAGTGTATACTGTATGGCACGCTCCACTGAACCTGAGGATAAACAAACTACTGTTGTTTTAATGGTTACAGATGGTTTTATCAAAGTCACTCCAGTGTATACTGTATGGCACCTTCCACTGAACCTGAGGATAAACAAACTACTGTTGTTTTAATGGTTACAGATGGTTTTATCAAAGTCACTCCAGTGTATACTGTATGGCACGCTTCCACTGAACCTAAGGATAAACAAACTACTGTTGTTTTAATGGTTATAGATGGTTTTATCAAAGTCACTCCAGTGTATACTGTATGGCACCTTCCACTGAACCTAAGGATAAACAAACTACTGTTGTTTTAATGGTTATAGATGGTTTTATCAAAGTCACTCCAGTGTGTACTGTATGGCACGTTCCACTGAACCTAAGGATAAACAAACTACTGTTGTTTTAATGGTTATAGATGGTTTTATCAAAGTCACCCAGTGTATACTGTATGGCACGCTCCACTGAACCTAAGGATAAACAAACTACTGTTGTTTTAATGAATAAATTCATGACACTTTCTTTTCTTCAAACACTTATGATAGAAATCGTAACAAATACATATACATCATATAAAAACATTAACTACAAAAATATACATATATTTAATCAGGTTGTGTGTGTATGTATATATATATATATATATATATACCATACAGACATTTGTCTTGGAAAACTAAAAATACTGATATTACACGTCATACATCTCACTTTAAGTACACAATATTTAAGTTTACATTCCATTTTATCAGATGGTGCATAACATCATGAGGTATGCATCATACAATATACTGTACTGTACCTGAATATGTACATAACATCATTAGGTATTCATCACACAATACACTGTACTGTACCTGGATATGTATGTAACATAATCAGGTATACATCATACAATACACTGTACTGTACCTGAATATGTACATAACATCATTAGGTATTCATCACACAACACACTGTACTGTACCTGGATATGTACGTAACATCATGGGGTATACATCACACAATACACTGTACTGTACCTGAATATGTACATAACATCATCAGGTATTCATCACATAATACACTGTGCTGTAAAAATCTTTCTGTAGCATAACTGTAATTATCATAACTCACCAGGAAAGTAAAAACCACTATCAATCACCTGAAGTTGGCCTCTCCAGTCCTGGTTCCAAGTTATTTGATGTTATGGGCATTTTCAAAAAGTAAAGTAATAAAAGTTTTAAAAGACTAGTACCAAAATTTTAATAATAACTCATCAGTACTACCAACGAGCAGTTCAAACAGCAGGGTTAATCACCTGAAGTTGGCCTTTCCAGTCCTGGTTTTGAGTTATTTGAGGTTACAGCCATTTTCTAATTTCAAATAGAACTAGATGTACTTTGATTTTTAAAAGAAAATCACATTAAATAAGGTCTAAAGTATAAATTAAAACAATTTAAATAGCATTAAAAATATTAATGGCCTTTAGAAAACTAAAAAACATTTCCAAAGTGGACAGTGTTACCATCACCAATAACACTGTCTAATGTTATGGACAAACCTTGGGACAGAACATGTTTAAAATGGTGCCACAGGTGTTCAGGGACCACAGGCAGCACAACATCACTGATATGGTGTTCAGGATCAGGATGAATACCCTATTGACAGAAAAAGTGCATGCAAATGGTTTTAGAGAGAGAGAAGTTAAAGCTGTTTGCTGTGGTCCACAGTCTGTAGCTGCCCCTCAGTATACCTCATGTTCAACGACTGACATTAAGAAGTGAAAGTTGTCAACATAGAGCCTGCTTGCAACAGTGAGAGGGAGTTGTTCAGTGATGGCATTAATTTTTACACTGAAAAGTGTGACACTCAAAACACAGCCCTGAGGGACTCCAAGTTCCTGTAGAAAAGAACGGGAAAGTGTCGAAACCACACGAACTTGGAATCTCCTGTCCATTAACAAATTTTTAATAAAAATGGGCAAATGGCCACATAACCTACAGATATGTAGGTCTCACAAAATGCCATACCTCCATGTTGTATCATAAGCCTTCTCAATGTCAAAGAGTATTGATACAAGATGTTTTCATTTGAGAAAGCTTCTCTGATTAACGTTTCAAGTCAAATCAGGTGGCCCAAGATGGTGTGCTGTCGTCGGAACCCACACTAGGTGGGTAGAGGAGGTTGTTTTATTTGAGGAAACAAACAAGATGAGCATTAACCATCCTCTCTAAGGAGAGGGTTTGGAATGTATGGCCATACCCTGCAATTAAGATAACCCTCCTTGATGGTGGTAGGTGGACATGGTGATGTAAATGTCTGAACAAAGACATTGGTTAGCATTATAATTCCATCTTTGCAAGTGGAGATATGCCTCACTGCAGAAACTCCTTGGGTGGAGAAATCAGCGAGAATCTCTGACTCAGAGATGTTCTTTAAATCCCTCTCAACAATAATTCCTCGTGATGAATTCAAAGTAGCATGAGGCATAACCTTAATAGGTATATTCCCAATTGCCTTTGAATGCAAGAGGAGTTCACTGTGTTGAGATGTGGATGTTTCCACCAATATGTCACCAGATCGAAGCTTCTTTACTGACTTTGGAGAACCAGCAAGTCCCTCTAGTCCCTTTTGAATGAAAAAGGGAGACATTTGCCCTGAAAGAGAATGTAGGATAAGAAAATGGGGTACAACAGGTGTTAGAGATGTTGAAGATTGCTGCTCAGAATCTTCAAGATGTGATTGTTTACCTGTGGACTCTTTTTTCACTATTTTATTTAAGGTTTTATTTGGAGGATACATAATAGAAAAAAAAAAAGTTTCGTGTCCACCCACCATGGAGGAGGTCCCTATGAGGGGACACACTACAATGCCAAACAAGAACACTGCAACAATGCCAGGGTTTTGTGAGCTCTATACCCAACACCAACATCAGATACAATGTCCACAACACCTGTTAAGAACATCCAACACTGGTGCTTGGTTGACCCTAGCCCAAGTGGACCAGCCGATTAACCCAAGAGGGCTGCCCCAAGGCTGCCCATCTACAGGAATTGAAGACCAAAGTGGTGTGTTAGGGTTGGATCCATCAACCACCAGGATCCTCTCCTCCCCTTCATGGGTCACCACGACGGTAAACATGTGGGTGGATGTTTAGATCCCAGAGGAGGTAAACTGAAAGAAAAGAACCTCAGTACAGGAATTCATCAATTATTAGGACAGGGTTACATACAATTTGGTTCTCAGTGTCTTCTAATCCTTCAAAATTAAGAAAAAACAACTTCCTGTAAATTGGGTTGCTAACCCCAGGACTAGTTACCAAAATTACTAACACAGAAACAAGTTCTATGAAAAAATACCTTGAGAGCATCTGAAAAGCATGTTCTTCATCTCGAGGTTCTCAAATATTATGTTATCCATTGTCACCACCGTGTCTGCTCCAATTACCAAGTCTGGCTGCCTCTGAAAATTACATTTATAGCTGCTGTAATTTAAAGAAAAGAAAATACAGATGAAAGAAAGACACTTCAACCAACATTAAATTAACACTAAATCAATTGTTGTAACCCATCCATCAACTTTATCTGACTGTTGTAACAATTTCTAGAGTTAGGCAGGTTCTCTGTGATTATTTGGTAAGGAAACAAAGATTCCAAAGTTCAATCAACTTAATAATGCTGCAGTTTTATTTCTCCAACTAAAAGTTGCACTTTTTACAAAGTTCCATGCAAGTAGTAATACATCAATAAAGATTTCATTCAGAGCTACTTTTCTTACACATTTCTATAACCTTAATCTAATTTATTGGTTTATAATTACTTACTGTTTCTTTCTGAAGTCTTTTAAACACTTCTATAGCCTTTCTGTAAGCTGTTTCTTGTACATAATCATATGGTTTATCAAAGGAAACTTTGTCCAAGTTTTCTTCAAACATAGATGGAACAACTTCAAATGGAAATTTCTAAAAATTTAAGATAAATATCAATAGTTCTGATCAGGAAAAATTATTCATTTTTGAAAATGTTAAAGTTTTGGATAATTAAATCATTGGTAGTACAAATGATATGTACTGATCAGAGGTCCGTCAATAGTTTTGGTTGTCAATTTCATCACCTGAGAAACAGTAAATTCTTTGTTACTCAGCACAACCTTTACATGAACCAGTTTGCCAAGTGGCATCTCTGAACACTTGGTCTTACATTCATACATTTTTTTCTGACAAAAACTTTACAGTGTACTCGGAAACATTATATAACGTGCACTGGGAAACATTATATAACGTGCACTGGGAAACATTATATAACGTGCACTGGGAAACATTATATAACGTGCACTGGGAAACATTATATAACGTGTACTCGAAACCATTATACAATGTGTACTCGAAACCATTATACAATGTGTACTCGAAACCATTATACAATGTGTACTCGAAACCATTATACAATGTGTACTCGAAACCATTATACAATGTGTACTCGAAACCATTATACAATGTGTACTCGAAACCATTATACAATGTGTACTTGGAATCCTTATACAATGTGTACTCGAAACCATAAAACAATGTGTACTCAGAACCATTATAAAACATTTACCTAGAATCATTATACAATGTGTACTCGGAATCCTTATACAATGTGTACTCGAAACCATAAAACAATGTGTACTCAGAACCATTATAAAACATTTACATGGAATCATTATACAATGTGTACTCGAAACCATTATACAATGTGTACTGGAATCCTTATACAATGTGTACTTGGAATCCTTATACAATCTGTACTCGAACCATAAAACAATGTGTACTCAGAGCCATTATAAAACATTTACCTAGAATCATTATACAATGTGTACTTTCAAACCATTATACAATGTGTACTGGAATCCTTATACAATGTGTACTTGCAATCCTTATACAATGTGTACTTGCAATCCTTATACAATGTGTACTCGAACCATAAAACAATGTGTACTCAGAACCATTATAAAACATTTACCTAGAACCATTATACAATGTGTACTGAATCCTTATACAATGTGTACTCGAATCCTTATACAATGTGTACTTTCGGAATCCTTATACAATGTGTACTGAAACCATAAAACAATGTGTACTCAGAACCATTATAAAACATTTACCTAGAATCATTATACAATGTGTACTTTCGAAACCTTATACAATGTGTACTGGGAATCCTTATACAATGTGCACTGGGAATCCTTATACAATGTGCACTGGGAATCCTTATACAATGTGTACTCAAACCATAAAACAATGTGTACTCAGAACCATTATAAAACATTTACCTAGAATCATTATACAATGTGTACTCGGAATCCTTATACAATGTGTACTCGAAACCATAAAACAATGTGCACTCAGAACCATTATAAAACATTTACCTAGATTCATTATACAATGTGTACTCGGAATCATTATACAATGTGTACTCGAAACCATTATACATGTACTTGGAATCCTTATACAATGTGTACTCGAACCATAAAACAATGTGTACTCAGAACCATTATAAAACATTTACCTAGAATCATTATACAATGTGTACTCAGAACCATTATAAAACATTTACCTAGAATCATTATACAATGTGTACTCAGAACCATTATAAAACATTTACCTAGAATCATTATACAATGTGTACTCAGAACCATTATAAAACATTTACCTAGAATCATTATACAATGTGTACTCAGAACCATTATAAAACATTTACCTAGAATCATTATACAATGTGTACTCAGAACCATTATAAAACATTTACCTAGAATCATTATACAATGTGTACTCAGAACCATTATAAAACATTTACCTAGAATCATTATACAATGTGTACTCGAAACCATTATACAATGTGTACTCGGAATCCTTATACAATGTGTACTCGAAACCATAAAACAATGTGTACTCAGAACCATTATAAAACATTTACCTAGAATTATTATACAATGTGTACTCGAAACCATTATATAACGTGTACTCGGAATCCTTATGCAGTGTGTACTCTGAATCTTTATGCAATGTGTACTCGGAATCCTTATGCAATGTGTACTCGGAATCCTTATGCAATGTGTACTTGGAATCCTTATGCAATGTGTACTTGGAATCCTTATGCAATGTGTACTTGGAATCCTTATGCAATGTGTACTCGGAATCCTTATGCAATGTGTACTTGGAATCCTTATGCAATGTGTACTTGGAATCCTTATGCAATGTGTATGTGGTTGATTGATTTAGTGTTTTATGGCACAAAGCAGCTAGGCTATCTGTGCCAAATATCTGGAAAAAGTTAAAATTAAAATTAGTAAAATTCATAAAAGGAAATTAAAGTAAAACAAAACAAAGTTTAAAAAACATAAATAGCATAAAATCAATGTTTACATCTAGTCTACAACGTTAAGAGATAAACTACAGTAATATAAGTTGTAAATGACTTTCTGTAGCATAATTGTAATTATCATAACTCAGCATGAAGACTAACAGGTAAGTTCAAAAACTACCTTTAGTCACCTGAAGTTGGCCTTTCCAGTCCTGGTGTTGGGTTATTTGATGTTATGGACATTTTCAAAAAGTAAAGTAATAAAAGTTTTAAAAGACTTGTAGCAAAATTTTAATAATAACTCACCAAGATGACTAACGGGTAGTACAAACAGCAGTGTTAGTCACCTGAAGTTGGCCTTTCCAGTCCTGGTGTCGTGTTATTTGACGTTACAGCCATCTTCTAATGTCAAATCGAACTAGACAGACTGTGATTCTTAAAGGGAATCACATTAAATAAGGTCTAAAGTATAAATTAAAAACTTAAATAGCATTAAAATATTAATGGCCTTTAGAAAACTAAAAAACATTTCCAAAGTGGACAGTGTTACCATCACCAATAACACTGTCTAACATTATGGACAAACCTTGGGACAGAACATGTTTAAAATGGTGCCACAGGTGTCTCAGGGACCACAGACAGCACAACATCACCAATACAGAGTTTAGGATCAAGGTGAATACCCCAGTGGCAGCAAAAGTGCATGCAAACGGTTTTAGAGAGAGAGAAGTTAAGGCTGTTTGCTGTGGTCCACTTCAGCAAATGACTAAGGGCAGTCTGTAGCTGCCGCTCAGTATACCTCATGTTCGATAACTGACATGAGATGTGATAGTTGTCAACATAGAGCATTTTTGCAACAGTTAAGACGAAACTGTCAGTGATGGCACTAATGTCAAAAGTGTGACACTCAAAACACAGCCCTGAGGGAGTCCAAGTTCCTGTAGAAAAGAACGGGAAAGTGTCCAACCCACACGAACTTGGAATCTCCTGTCCATTAACAAATTTTTAATAAAAGGAGAAATGGCCACATAACCTACAGATATGTAGGTCTCACAAAATTCCATACCTCCATGTTGTATCATAAGCCTTCTCAATGTCAAAGAGTATTGATACAAGATGTCGTTTGAGAAAGAGACAGCTTGTCAAAGTAACTGGATGGAAGTTTGAAGGAATCTTGGGATCCTTCCCAGGCTTAGAGAAAGGTAGGACAATAGCCTGGTGCCAGGCATCAGGAAAAACATTCTTCTGCCAGATCAGGTTAAAAACAATCAGAAGAATAGCAAGAAAAGCAGGAGACAGATAGCACAGCATGTCATAGTGTATATCATCAGGTCTGACTGATGTACTGCCAGACCGATGAAGGACCAGTTTGAGTTACACCAATATAAAGGGATGATTATAGTCATAGAGACACTCAGCTCGAAAGGAAAGGGGTGATTGCTCTGCCTGAGTCTTGGTGGCTAAGAAGGTGGAGGGAGAAGCAGAAGTGCTAGAGACCCGGCAAAAGCTTTCACCTAGAGTATTGCCGATGCTCCAGGTATCAGCTACTTCCTGGCCATCAGAGAGCAAGATTGAGAGGGGGACAGAATTATATTGTCCACTGACCTTTCAAATCTTGTCCCATATGACTTTGGAACTGGTGATAGAAGATATGCTGGTTGTGAACTTAATCCAAGATTTCTTCCTGTTTTGACGTTTTACCCACCGAGCATATGCTCGGGCCTGCTCGAAAGTGATGCAGTTCAAGAGTGTGGGATACCTACAAAACGTATCCCAGGCCCATTTTTGAGTCTTCCATGCCATGAGGCAGGCAGGATCCCACCATGGACGAGGATATTGTGGGAAACCCGTTGAGGTTTTAGGAATACATTGAGCAGCTGCTTGTATAATACAGTCAGTTACTGCTGATGCAGAATCGTCTATTGATGGCTTACTGATGATGGGAGAATCAAATTCTGCGAGAGCAGTGAAGAAGAGCTAGTTTGTGTGATCCAGCTTCTACCAGGGCATGCAGGTTTGGTGGCATCAACCATGGCCAGTCTCTCTCAAAATTATAGAAAAATGATCACTGCCTTGTGGGTTATTGTGAGCCCACCATGAAAAGTGGGAGAATAGTGAAGGGGAGCAAACTGAGAGATCAATGGCAGTAAAGAACTGACTAGATGTGTGAAAATAAGTATAAGAACTGATACTAAAAAGAGAAAGTTGTGATCAGAGCATATGCTCTACAGAGTGACCTTTCCCATCAATATTAGCACTTCACCAGAGGGGATGATGTCCATTAAAGTCCCCCACGTTTAAAAAGGGAGACAGCAACTGTTCAGTGAGAGCATTAAGGTCTGTTTGATTATATATATCTCTCCAGGTGACAGGTAGAGTGAACAAACAGTGATGGTATGATCTCCAAGGGTGTGTTGAGTGGCAAAGAGTGAGTGGGCACATGCTGATCAACCAACTGTGCCACCCCTCCATGCACTCGTCCATCATACAGCCTGTCATTTCTATCCAAAGAAAACTGCTGAAAGGTGACTGTATTGGCAGGTTTCAGAAATGTTTCCTATATGGAAAGACATATAGGATGGTAAGAAGCAATCAGTTTTGATGTCATCCAGATTAGAATGTAAACCTCGACAATTCTATTGTATCAAAGTGGCAATTTCTGTTTATGTATAGTCAAATTGGGTGGAGAACCCTTTTGTTTATGACCATGTCTTTTTTCTTTACTGTCTTTATTTGAGGGAGGTCTATCGACCTCCATGGATACTGTCCTGGGTTGATTGGGAAGGTCTTTGCTGTTGGAAGAGGATTCCAGTAACTGAGGATGTGAACGAATGATCATTTTGCATCTTGGGGTGGGAAAGAAGATGTACCCGAGGAAGTGTCTGTACCCAGAACCAAAGGAAGTGGATCTTGGGGTTTGTTGGATTGTATGCAAGGGATAGAGATGGGTGTTGAAGTTAATTCATCAACTTTTTAAACCATGGAGGTCAAAATACTTTTCATTTGTTTTGAGAATGATTATTTTGGAGGCACAGAGAGATCTGTCTGCACTCTCACTGTAGTAGCGGAAAGAAGTGCAGCAGCATATGTCCGATATGAAGTGGTGGACAGCAACTTTGAGCCTCAGGATAAGTAATGTTATGAATCGTTTTCAAACTCTGCACCTCTTTTTCTTCCAACCATTTAGGACAAGGATGAAAGTAGGACAGGTGAGAGTCATTGCAATTGATGCAATGAGGGTCTGTTTCACACTCACAGGTATCATTGTCGTTGCCACCACAACGAGCACATGTCAAGAAACCACAACATGATGTCTTTGAGTGACCAAACTGCTGACACTGCAAACATCAGAGAGGGTTTGGAATGTATGGCTGTACCCTGCAATTAAGATAACCTGCCTTGATGGTGGCAGGTGGGCGTGGTGATGTAAATGTCAGAACAAGGACACTGGTTAGCATTGTAGTTCCAGCTTTGCAAGTGGAGACACACCTCACTGCAGAAACTCCTAGGGTGGAGAAACTAGCAAGAATCTCTGACTCAGCAATGTTCCTCATGACAAATTCAAAGTAGCATGAGGTGTAACCTCAATAGGTATATCCCCAATTGCCTTTGAATGCAAGAGGAGTTCACTGTGTTGAGATGTGGATGTTTCCACTAATATGTCACCAGATCGAGCTTCTTTACTGACTCTGGAGAACCAGCAAGTCCCTCTAGTCTCTTCTGAATGAAAAGGAAAACATTTTCCCTAAAGATTTGTCTGAAAGAGTGTGTAGTAAAAGAAAATCAGAAACAACAGGTGTTACAGATGTTGAAGATTGCTGCTCAGAATCTTCAAGAAGTGGACATTTACCTATGGTCTGTTTTTCACTATTTTGTTTAAGTTTTTTATTTGGAGGATCCATAATAAAAAAAGGAAAGTTTTAGTGACCACTGACTTCACCCACCATGGAGCCCTACTGAGTGAATGCACAACAATGTTAAACAAGGACACTGCAGCAATGCCAGGGTTTCGTGAGCACTATACCCAAACACCAGCATCAGATACAATGTCCACAGCACCTGTTTAGAACATCCAACACTTGGTACTTGGTTGACCCTAGCCCAATTTGACCAGCCAATTAACCCAAGAGGGCTGCCCCAAGACTGCCCATCTACAGGAATTCAAGGTCAAAGTGGTGTGTTGGGGTTGGATCCATCAACCACCAGGATCCTCTCCTCCCCTTACAGGTCACCATGCACAGCAAACCGTGGGTGGATGTTTAGATCCCAGAGGAGGTAAACTAAAATAAGAGTACCTTTCCTGTGAGGTCCCCTCACCACGTACAGGAATCCACACCAAAGGGTGTGTACATTTAGAATCATTATATAGTGTGCACTTTAATCATTACATAATGTGTACTCATAGTCATTATGTAATGTGTACTTAGAATCATTATATAACTGTTTGGTGAAAAGAACATAGTTTACTTTAACTCACTAAAAATTTAATTTACTAAATACCATAATACTCAAAATCATAAGCAATGTTGATGCTCATCCAGTTTATTTTAAATATTATTTTTAGAGAATAACCCCTGTTCAACAGCCAATGAATGTACAACATCTACAGTGAAGCAAGTTGTACAGATTTAGTGTCAGTGATGTACACAATGTGATGGCACCCTGACTCTTGACAGGTACAGGCTAGTTCTGATTTATTATGTCATTTCCTTTGAAACATGACTCATTGAGCAGAGAGTCATCTTCAGTTAGACAATGATTCCAAACATGTAGCAAATATTTTCAAATTTTATTTTGATAGAACAAACGCAAACAGAAGCCTTATATGATTATTATAAAGGCTGTATGAGCTAATGCAGAAATCAAAAAGTCAAAAGGTTGTCAAACCATTTGGTAGAACTGTTAGAGTAATAGTAGCCATCTAGAATAACAAGCTTCAAAACCAGACATTGGTAAACTATAAGGCAACATAAAACAAGATATAATGGTTTGATTGAAGAACTCACACAGAAAACATGGATGTAATGGTTTGAGTCAATAATTCACACAGAAAACATGGATACATGCCACAGATTAATTACTTTAGATTTGTATTTTCTGTTTTAATGTTTTTGTTTTATTAATAAGTCCACAATATAGTTGTCATTCCTTGTTGTCTGTCTCCTGTACACGTATCACAACAGATACACAGATTAACATACTTGTAGTATGAGTATCACAGTAGATATACAGATAATCATACTTGTAGTATGGGTATCACAGTAGATACACAGATAATCATACTTGTAGTATGGGTATCACAGTAGATACACAGATAATCATACTTGTAGTATGGGTATCACAGTAGATACACAGATAATCATACTTGTAGTATGGGTATCACAGTAGATAAACAGATTAACATACTTGTAGTTAGTATAGGTATCACAGTAGATAAACAGATTAACATACTTGTAGTATGAGTATCACAGTAGATATACAGATAATCATACTTGTAGTATGGGTATCACAGTAGATACACAGATAATCATACTTGTAGTATGGGTATCACAGTAGATACACAGATAATCATACTTGTAGTATGGGTATCACAGTAGATAAACAGATTAACATACTTGTAGTTAGTATAGGTATCACAGTAGATAAACAGATTAACATACTTGTAGTTAGTATAGGTATCACAGTAGATAAACAGATTAACATACTTGTAGTTAGTATAGGTATCACAGTAGATAAACAGATTAACATACTTGTAGTTAGTATAGGTATCACAGTAGATTAACAGATTAACATACTTGTAGTTAGTATGTGTATCACAGTAGATAAACAGAGTAGCATGCTTGTAGTTAGTATAGGTATCACAGTAGATAAACAGATTAACATACTTGTAGTTAGTATAGGTATCACAGCAGATAAACAGGTTAACATACTTGTAGTTAGTATAGGTATCACAGTAGATAAACAGATTAGCATACTTGTAGTTAGTATAGGTATCACAGCAGATAAACAGATTAACATACTTGTAGTTAGTATGGGTATCACAGTAGATAAACAGATTAACATACTTGTAGTTAGTATAGGTATCACAGTAGATAAATAGAGTAACATGCTTGTAGTTAGTATAGGTATCACAGTAGATAAACAGATTAACATACTTGTAGTTAGTATAGGTATCACAGCAGATAAACAGATTAACATACTTGTAGTTAGTATGGGTATCACAGTAGATACACAGATTAACATACTTGTAGTTAGCATAGGTATCACAGTAGATAAACAGATTAACATACTTGTAGTTAGTATGGGTATCATAGTAGATAAACAGATTAACATACTTGTAGTTAGTATGGGTATCGCATGTAAATAAACAGATTAACATACTTGTCACTAGTATGGGTATCACAGTAGATAAACAGATTAACATACTTGTAGTTAGTATGGGTATCACAGTAGATAAACAGATTAACATACTTGTAGTTAGTATAGGTATCACAGTAGATAAACAGATTAACAAGTTTTATCTAAAAGCATTATAACTTTTACCTAGATTTCTTGAAATTGATTTTCCAAATAAAATACATTTAACACCACATGCAAGAAAACTTACAATGTTCTGAAGAATCTGTCTTCGTCTTGGTGAGCTGCTTGCTAGAATAATAGTTTTAGTAGAAAGCTTGTGCCTTATTGGTTCTATCATATTTCCCACAGGTCTGATTATCACTAATAAAATGATTTGTTCCTGTAAGGTATCAAATAACTTATATTTATACCAAACACAGTTAAAGTCTGCAAAAAGATACTTCAAACAAACACTTTCATAAATAAAGACATCTATGTTAACAGTTACACTATCAAGGATCTAATTAATGTAGCACAAGATACCTTACTGTTAACAGTTACACTGTCAGAAATCTAGTTCATGTAGCACAAGGTACCTTACTGTTAACAGTGACACTGTCAGAAATCTAGTTCATGTAGCACAAGGTACCTTACTGTTAACAGTTACACTGTCAGAAATCTAGTTCATGTAGCACAAGGTACCTTACTGTTAACAGTTACACTGTCAGAAATCTAGTTCATGTAGCACAAGGTACCTTACTGTTAGCAGTTACACTGTCAGAAATCTAGTTCATGTAGCACAAGGTACCTTACTGTTAACAGTTACACTGTCAGAAATCTAGTTCATGTAGTACAAGGTACCTTACTGTTAACAGTTACACTGTCAGAAATCTAGTTCATGTAGTACAAGGTACCTTACTGTTAACAGTTACACTGTCAGGGATCTAGTTCATGTAGCACAAGGTACCTTACTGTTAACAGTTACACTGTCATGGATCTAATTCATGTTATTTATTACTTATTTTTCAATACACCAGTCAAACAGATTATCCATTGACAAAATTAAATGTAATTTCATATAAACAAAATTTTTTCTGCTTCTTAGAAAACACGCACAAATCTTTAAAGTTTCTTTTGCTAGGATAAAACAGTTATATCAGGTGTCACTCTGATTTAGCTACCAAAAATAAAAAGGCCTAGCATTTCACCACTCAACATAATGTTACTTTGTTTCTACAATTTACTGCATTATTTGAAATAATAGCAACTGAATATTTGATGAAAATATGCTAGTAAAAACCATGACAAAAAGTTAGGCTATTAATCCTGGACAATATCACTATTACTATTTGTAAAATGAAAATAAAAAATTCCCTCAACATTACAAAACCTCCCACTAATTACTAATGGAGTATATCGTGTATGTTAGATATAAAATTAATGTTTTTGTCACTTTCGTTTAGGCGTTTCTTTAAATTGGATGTTATAGTAGGTAAAACGTAAAATTACTTAGTCTGGTACGATATGTAGACTCCTTCTAATAGGTAATATCAAATACTGAGCAGTTTCTTTCGGATATACAAACAAAGAATGACTACCACCACTAGTTATCCTTATTAATTTTGAGCTCATTACACAGATAGACTAGATCTATTAAATAGCAACCACCCTACAATTAGCTACTCTAATAAAATAGTTTGATAGTATTATCATTCTTAAACTTATATTAAGTTATAATACACACATGGTTCCAAAGGGTGGATCGCTACTTGTTTTCCTTCCGAGACGACCTGTAAGCAATAGATCAACAAGTCCACATTCCAGTATACTAAACTACAAGCACTACGCCACGCACGGCTTGAGAAGTAGATAATAAAAACTGTTGACGATTAAACAGTTTTGCTAATTGTTTGCTCTATAAAAACTAGAGACTAGGTATTTTCACAGTGTTAAAATGTTTGCTATACAGTAATACTAATAGTAATTATAATACTAGTAACAGTATAGCGATTTGTTTCAGTACACCAATATTTTCATATTAAACCACTTACATAAGTGCACCTTTATTATACTGTGCGACACGATCTCGCACAAGGTCAACAGTATTCTCGACCATTGTACTGAAATTTACACGTAATTTGTAAATCGATTATAGACTTAGACTGTTAAGGCACTTGCTTCATGTCCTGTTAATGAAGGTAAGCCTTTCTTGACGACCTAATTGTTCTTGTAATTGACTTACATTTAGCGATAAACTCCATCTTTCTATAACGTAATAAGCATTTTCAAAACGTTAGCGATATTTAGTAGAAGCGTTTATATTTCCTCTTCTTCGGTTCTTGGCAGTAACTTGTGATTTTAATTCCGTGCTTGATTATCAAATACTAGTACTGCGAATTTCTATAGGAAATGAGGAATAATTAATTAAAACATTTCACATATATATACATAATATATACTATTTTTAATATAAATATTCACGATATGTATCTATTAAATTATTTCCCTACTCACTGATAACTTTTATACCAACTTCAAATCGTCTTTCTCTTGATATTACTACTAGTAATTTCATATATCACCTCACAACCCAGCAAATACTATTGTTATTATTAATTCCACACTTGCACTAGATGGCGCTGTTTAAATTTAGTGAAAGTATTCACCTACATATGTAAAAAATGGCTCGTTTGGGTTGAGAATTTTTTATTATTATTTTAATTAGGTTAGTTCGAGCAGTGAACTCTGGATAATATAACCTGTCTAGTGTCTATTCTATAATATGGACGCAACATATTATGCTAATATATTAATAAATTGGCAAAAATAAACCATTTTATTATGCTTATAAATCGGTGTTTGCCAATTTAATTTTACAACATACATACATATGTACACAGAACTCAATTGTCTCGATAATTCAGCGTCCTCTATCTGACTACGAGCGATTTACGTTTTGAAGCTGTCAGAGATTGGTGGAATATTACGAGTTAATTACTTGGTTCTTGCATTTTATCGGAGCTGTTCACATCACGGGTACAGAAACCCAGGTTTTAGCGTTTAAGCCTTAAGACAGTGGTTTCAACAACTACATTTTACTGTAAACTACACACTGCTTTCTATGTACGATTCGTTACCCTTACGTCACTCTCTATTTATGATCCTTAATTCCTACACTGCCCTCTATTTATACTTCGTAAACTCTACAGTGCACTCGATCTATATTTCTTATAGTTTTTTTTTTTCTTCTTTCTTCCAGCTCTCCTTAATATCTTAGCAAGTGTGTACGTGTGTGTATTTTTTCATAGCAAAGCAACATCGGGCTATCTGCCGAGTCAAATATCTTGGTAAACAAAAAATCATTTTGAGTAGTGTATTTAATTACAAGGTTTCGGGTTATGTTTTAAAAATATTTGGTCTTGTTTTAATAGCGCATTTCCATCAGCACGAACTATTTTAATATTTTGAATATTAAAGTTTTAAGGTTGTAACATTATATAAAGGAATAATTATTATTATTCATAGTTATATGATTAGAAAGACAAATAATTATAAGTCCATTATGTCGTATAGTTAGACATAAGTTAAAGAGAGATATTGATAAATAGGTACAGACGTATTGGAAAATAATCAGTGGTGTTTCTAATATTTTTTAATAGTAACGTAATTCAATTACGTCATTGTAAAATATGAAATGACAGGTGAAAAACAGAAAATTTAATTATGTTTACTTAGACAATAATGTGATTGAAACTATTTTCATTAAAGAAAAATTAAATTTTAATACATATTTTGTGTTTTTATATTTCAGCATATACAACTGGTTTGAATATACGAACACCGAGATCGTCTCTTTTTAAACCTGAGGCCACAATTTACATTCATATATTTGCAAAAACGGCTGGTTTTGGTTGAGAATTTATTTTTTAATGCATCACTAATTTACATTCATGTTCTAGAATTCGGGTGGTTTTCTTCCCATGCATATATCAATTAGAAATACATTCAGGGTACATTTTCACATGACATTCAAAGTTAATTTACTGTATACGTAATTAATTATACGAAATATAACATTTGAAAGTTAATGTCCCATAAATATAATTAGACGAATTAAAAACATGTTTAACAGATGTTCGAATAGAATGTTTAAAACAACAAGAAAAAAAAAAACATTTTCTAGCAGTCAGTGACGATGGTCTTGACATCATAATTACTGTATTTTCATCCTAAAGGTAGGAATGAAGATGAACATAACTCGTCTATAGACCATAAGCTCTTAAAACGTAGTTTATGTCTGTAGTTATTTCAACTTATATCACTCTCCTTTCTTGTATGCTGATTGCCAGACGTCAGCGAGACACACAGAGGAATGGAACCTGTAGAACAACATAAGGGGGAATGTAATATGTGATACAAAGATCCATTGAGTTCCATAGTGGTGTTCTGGAGCCTGATAAGGTTCGACACTTTTATGTTGAAAGGTGTTGACGATCCACATGGCCAGGTTCAAGATGATCAGAAATGTTATTAGTTCCCTCCCGGGTTTTTGGTATCGAAGATCGTAACTGTTACTACAGCGACGTAGGCCGATACTGACAAACACAGTCTGAAAAATAACCTGGACATTTAACAGTACGTTCAGAACCACCCTGACGTAGTTAGTGTCTTGACTCTCCGCCCACACCGTCAATATCCCATTAATAAAGAAGAACGGTAGAGGTAAGAACATTAGAAGGTCATCCAGAAAAGTGATTGGATGCAAATTGATGTCTAATTTGGCAACCAAAGGGTAGGCAAGTGACAAACAGATGAGACCCAAAATAACTAAACAGATCTCTTGTGCTATGTACAGGTCCACTCCAGTCTGAATATACTTATCGTTGTTAATTGACACAAAGAAGATGATTACTGTTACTATGGTAACAAACAACAAAAATAAACCAGCAAAGAGCCCTCTATTTGCCGGTGACAATCTACACTGAGAACGAGGTTACTTTCAAATTTTATATCGTCCTTTTGTTCGATGTTGACTTTCTGTGTATGGTGGCAAGCTTCGGCCTGCCTGTGGTCCTTACCAACGTTCTGCCATACGATGAACCAGACCCCAGCTAGAAGCAGGTTATATTCTATGGTGAATGGGTACAGATACGGGACTGCTTGGAGCGAATACGGCGATAAGACAAAATACGTCTTTAAACATTCTGTGTTCAATGTTCCAAAATGTTCTGAAAATAAAAACAACGGAGATTATGCTTTCTAAAGATTCTCTAGAAAATGAATTTCTCTAAGAATGTATTTTATGGTGTATCGCACAAACTTTGAATAAAGAAAAATGTCAGAGTGGGTGAACTGGTCCGGCATGGCCAGGTGGGTTAAGGCGTTCGACTCGTAATCCGAGGGTCGCGGGTTCGAATCCCCGTCGCACCAAACATGTTCACCCTTTCAGCCGTGGGGGCGTTATAATGTTACGGTCAATCCCACTATTCGTTGGTAAACGAGTAGCCCAACAGTTGGCGGTGGGTGGTGATGACTAGATGCCTTCCTTCTAGTCGTACACTACAAAATTAGGGATGGCTAGCGCAGACTTCCCTCGTGTAGCTTTACGCGAAATTCAAAAACAAACGAACTGCGTGAACTTGGTTACGATGGGAGGAAGAGGTCGAGTGTACACATAAATATACCCAAACACCAGAGAGACTAGACTTGGTCACGATAGAAGCTAAGTATATAACAAAATTTGAAGAAATACACGATTGTTTACAAAACACGCAGATAGAGGGCATTCAGAAATAGGGTAATCCAGTTTTGAGTATCCAGGTCTTTTATTTGTACTATTCCTAAATTTGAATAAATACACGTTTATAAAATGATAAATATATATAAATGGGTTGATAACTAGCGCTGTCATTACACTCGTTGCTACCGTCAAAATCATTATTTTTACAGCAAGTATTGTCTTCAAAGTCAGTATTTTTAACAGCCAATGCTTTCAAGAAAGCCAGTATTTTTAACATCCATTGTTTTCATCAAAATTAGTATTTTTAACATCAAATGTTTTCTTCAAAGCCAGTATTTTTAACATCAAATGATTTTATCAAAGTCAGTATTTTTAACAGCCAATGATTTCCTCAAAACCAGTATTTTTAGTAGCTAGTGTTGTGATGAAAGTCATTATTTATAATAACCAGTGTTGTAATCAAAGTCGGTATTTTTAACAGCCAATGTTTTCTTCAAAGCCAGTATTTTTAACAGCCAAGGTTTATATCAAAGTCATTATTTTTAACAGCCAATGTTTTCATCAAAGTCTGTACTTCTAACAGCCAATGTTTTCATCAATGTCAGTATTTTTTAACAGCCAGTATTGTTATTAAGGTCTGTATTTTTAACAGCCAATGTTTTCTCCAAAGCCAGTGTTTTTAACAGCCAGTGTTGTTATTAAAGTCTGTATTTTTAGCAGCCAATGTTGTCATCAAAGCCAGTATTTTTAACAGCTGATGTTTTCATGAAAGCCAGTATTTTAACAGCCAGTGTTGTTATTAAAGTCTGTATTTTTAACAGCCAGTGTTTGTCATCAAAGCCAGTATTTTAACCTTTATATTTATATAATCTCTGAAGCTAAGGGTTTTGAATCTCGGCTGTCTAAAGGTAAATGTAAGCTGACAGGTCTATGACAGTTAACCCTATCAGCTGAAGGTTTTCAGCTACCTCGTTCATATCAGTTAAACGTATCGCTCTAAGAGTTGCAGAATATAATTTTCTTAACTAACGACAGAATTGGTAACACTCCCAAGCCGATTAGCGTTAACAAAATGTCGTATGGGAAAAACAAACAAACAGTTACCAAGGTCTGTTGCGTTACTGGTGGCTGTTGTCTCGTCGCTGACTGTCACTAAATAATTCTGTATGATATCCTCGAATATGGTACTCAGCCAGAAGTAAAGTGATGTCCCTAGAAGATGCATCACTCCAAACCTCGAAAATGGTTTCACTCTGTTAATTATTACCTGCAGGAGATAAAATGGGAAAGACGAACAACAAGCAGTTTTACTTAGACACTTTATAAGATCACCAGTAAAACTTTTAAACCATATATTATACACTTCAAAACTGTACATAAAGTGCATGTTAAACGTTTTATGACTATTCAAACCGAGTACGATTCTGAACGTGACTAAATGTTTTTATAGTAAACTTATTTAAGTTTACAAAAATCACGTATAGTTTAAAATGTTTACCCTGTTTTTTAAAAAAAAACTTTAATATTTTTATGCTGGTCACCAAAACCACATATATACATTAGTAGCTGTTTATATAGTCCTATTCACAAACATTTTACTTCAAGAAAGAAACAATTGATGAACATGCCAGGACTTCTAACACCAGATGGCCTCGAGTTTGGACATCAATCCAAATCCTACCCATAAAGTAAGAGTTTACCTACCAGTCAAACCTATCGGACTTACATTAGCATACTTGAAGCAGAAGAATAGTTGGTAGAAAGAATATATTGGGATGGTTATATGAAGAACAATTGCAGCGACATCTACACAATCGGTTCCGTGATGCGTGAGGGTATATT